>NC_136483.1:33664331-33751831 GCF_053919585.1 Euprymna scolopes | reverse complement strand
TTACTCCTGACGAGATGATAGCCGAAAGAGCTCTCGAGAAACTTCCGCCTAGTATTTTATTTAAAACTATATACAAATTCTGTACCTCTAAACATTTATATATATATATATATATATATATATATATATATATATATATATAGTCTTTGAAGTTTTTAACATTTGAAACTATACAAAAAATTACTTTTTATCATTCGTTAAAAAACCATCTAGTCAGTAAGTCATTTAATCACCTGCAATCACTGCATCAACTCTCTCGAATTTACTATAATACCAATTTTTTTATTTTTCAAGGGATCATCAGTTGTTTACCATGAAACATTGTTTCGGGGATTTAAAAACAAATATATATATATATATATATATATATATATATATATATATATATATATATATATATATATATAGGCACCGCCAAAACTGGGGGGGGAGGTCAGTACTTTTTGACGGACCGTCTTTTTAAAAATCTACCAAAAATCAGGTAATTATCCGATCAATACGAAATTTTCAGCAATTATTAAGAGAAGAATGAACTTTATAACAGTGTACTTATTTTTCATAAACGATATTTATATATATATATTTTTTTTGCTTACAACCCCCCCCCCTTGTTTTGAAGTGGGAGCAAATATGCTTAAAATAATCATCTGAAACTGAACAAAACATATTGTGTTGTTGTAAGGGACAGAATTATAGATTTAAAATAGAGAAACTTCCGCCTAGTATTTTATTTAAAACTATATACAAATTCTGTACCTCTAAACATTTATATATATATATATATATATATATATATATATATAGTCTTTGAAGTTTTTAACATTTGAAACTATACAAAAAATTACTTTTTATCATTCGTTAAAAAACCATCTAGTCAGTAAGTCATTTAATCACCTGCAATCACTGCATCAACTCTCTCGAATTTACTATAATACCAATTTTTTTATTTTTCAAGGGATCATCAGTTGTTTACCATGAAACACTGTTTCGGGGATTTAAAAACAAATATATATATATATATATATATATATATATATATATAGGCACCGCCAAAACTGGGGGGGGGAGGTCAGTACTTTTTGACGGACCGTCTTTTTAAAAATCTACCAAAAATCAGGTAATTATCCGATCAATACGAAATTTTCAGCAATTATTAAGAGAAGAATGAACTTTATAACAGTGTACTTATTTTTCATAAACGATATTTATATATATATTTTTTTTTTGCTTACAACCCCCCCCCCCTTGTTTTGAAGTGGGAGCAAATATGCTTAAAATAATCATCTGAAACTGAACAAAACATATTGTGTTGTTGTAAGGGACAGAATTATAGATTTAAAAAAAAAAAAAAAAAATTGTTTGCATACCTTATTTTGACGTCTGAATATCAGAACTTCGATTGTGTTTAATTATCCCGCTTTTGAGTTTTGAAGTGTGAAATTCGGTAAATATGTTAAGTAAAATAATTAATTTAAGTTAAGCAAAACAAAAAAAATTTTTTTTTTTAATATTTATACGAAAAAAGCCATTTTAAAATCTTTGATAAATAAATTAACAATTTTTTTTTAGCGAGCCGAATAATGCATGACCATTATTAAACAGGACATGCTTTGAAGAATCGATACAAAAAAAAAAAATTCGATAAATATTGTGCCCTTTGTGTTAAAAATAGCATCATTTTTTTCGATCCCGTTTGAAAACGTTTGCCGCCTTTCGACTACGGTGGACCAAACGCGCTGAAATAATTTTTTTTTATTCTGCTTTAAATTGCCCCCACCCCCATTTTGGGGAGCCTGGCCCCCACACACATACACATTAAAAACCAAACTCATACAAATGGTCACCCATCTGGTACTGGCCAGCCTCAGCTTAATAATACATTGAAATTTTCGTCACTGAAAAATAAGTTTTTTTTGGCCTGTTTGGTCTTCCATAGTTTGCTTCTTATCAAACGCAAACGTAAACAGTGTCGATCTAGAGTCTAGATTGACGCGAAATAACGGGTTACCTATATGAATAAGTGGAATTATTTGAAATCCAGGTACTTATATTATAATATTTTTGCATATTCTCTTAGAAAATCATCCTAAATCTTAGTTAGACAATAAATAAATAAATTAATTATTTCAAAAACCTTTTTTTTTTTTAAATATTTATGTACGTTTTTTGTGCAAGACAAAAAATGTCAATTGTTAACTTTTTGGGAAAATTTAACATTTTAAATTTAATTAAAAATAGTAGAAAAAGTTTTACATTATTCTGTTTTCTATATGATAAAATTCAGGGTTTTATCTTTCTGGAAAAAAAAAAGTTCCTCAGAAATAATGGATTTTAATAAATGTAATTTCGTTTTAAAAAACAACAACAACTTGATTTTGCGGCCATTTTTGGCGGTGCCTAATATATATATATATATTGCAATTATGAGGAAAAGACATGATATTCATGATTACAAGAAAATAAAAATAGAAAGCCAGCTGACCGATTTCGGCCTCACTCTTCTAGAGCTGGATCAAGGTATTTATTTTTAAAAATTAAGATGAACCCAAGAGGAAAAATATACCTTTAAAATAAAGTGTGCTAATGGGGAGAAAAAAAAACAACAACAAAAAAAGGAAACACTATATATCTAAAATAAACCTACGTATGATAAATGTGCAATGATAGAATCTCCCAGAGGCTAATCACATTCAAACCTAAGAGATATTCCTTCTGTTTACAAAGGAAAAGTCTCTTCAAACGAATGGTCCTCAAGATCTTCAGGTGAAAATCAGAATGAGCAGGACTCAAAATAGTAAATGAGTCAATACTGAATTTCATAGCACAATACGGGTTTTTAAGCAAATGATCTGCTATTGAAGACATGGATATGTTACTCAGAATGTCCATTGGTAGGTAGGTCCCATTCCTGATTCTGCTAGGTATGTGTTGTTGGTCTCGACTATTCAATCATAACGACATTCGACCTACGTAGTTGGCACTGCAATTACATTTGAATTGATAAATTACATCATTGTTATGGTGTGGAAGTACATCGTCTTTTCAAGAGGATGCTCTTAACGATTTCATATGTTGGAAGCAAAATTACATTTTTCCACTGTTGAGCTGATTTGCTTGTTGAATTTCTCACTAACCCTCGTCATGGTAAACAAATATAAATTGGATATTTAGCCACTATATTAGTTTGCATATGTTGAATTACACTTATTAAAACAAAAAAACAGAAAAATCTTTATGATGTACATACTCCTTACAAGAACAAAGATGTCATATCCTAAAAATCATGTGGGTTTGGCTAGTAAGTTTTCTATTTGGTTAGTAAACGAAAATATTTAGTTGTCAAAAGTCAACTAAAGATAAGTTTGTAGAGCCCTGCCAAGTCATATATTTTTTATAACTTTTGAAATCATTACTATATATTGGATAAAATAGAGAATTAGCTCTATAATAATAGTAAGAAATCTGCAGGAATTTAAATATAGTATTTATGCATATTTTATGACCGGGCAACGTCAGGCAACCTGCTAGTTTGTTTCATAAACTCCTGATTAGACAGACCTCATGAACTTTGCCCTTTAGTGACATCATGCCACAAGAAAGGAAAAGGAGAAAAAATACAAATTGTTTCTATGCCCAATGATATATATCATTGAAACAAAAGTTAATTTAAACTTGTTGAATACATAAATGTTTATTTTTTTTTAATTCCGGTAATGGTGCATAAAACAAGACCCTAAGTTTCAAAGATGTCGGCAGGTATGTCAATTGAGGTATGGAAGCACAAAATTGATATAATACTTCCGCTACTATTCAAAACTGCTTACTTATATATTCAGACAAAATATTAAGATTTATTTTTTGTTAATATATTTTTCTAACATATTTACGTTTTCTTTTTGAAATGTACTATATTTAAATATACTTTATTTACATATACTTTATTTAAACCTGTGCAGTCTCTTATGATTGTCGCGAATTTTAAAAAAATATTTTTTATAGTTAACTACATTTTACATTTATTTTTTTCAGCCCCACCCCATCCTTATAATAAAAATATATAAAAATACCTAAACTTTCTTTATTAATTGATTTTATGTTTTTTTAATCGCATAGAAATATCCAAACAATTTGACAAAACATAAACATAGTTATTTGAAAAAGGTATGTGATTAAAAAACACAAAATCCATTGATAAAGAAAGTTTACGTATTTTTATATATTTTTATTTTAAAGGGGATGAAAAAAATAAACCTAAAGTATAGTTAACTATAAAAAAAATAATATTTTTTTTTTAATTGGCGACGATCGTAATAGGCTGTGCAGGTTTAAATAAAGTATAATTCTAAATATACAACAAATTTTATGTTGATACTTGAAGATATAAACATTCTAATTTCTTCGGATATTTTTTTAAACAGCCTTCATTTAAAAAAAGAGTATATTGTTTCTATTAAACTTTTACTTTTTAAATAATTTAACTTTATTCGTTTTATAAAAAGAAAAAAAGTTGAACTTTGGAAGATTGTCAGTGAAAGAAATACAATCGCCAAAAAGATAAGCGTTTCATTATTTTTAGTTGCCACATTGAAAAATAACTTGCAAATGCGACGGTTTCACTCGCAATGTAGAGCCCTGCTTGGGCACCATTCGCTAGAATCAGAAACAGAACGTTTAGTGCTCTGGCCTTAGTAGTTATTTATCTCTCTAGCACTGTTACCGTCTGAGCTACCGACAGATGGATACAAAAGGTTAAAAATTAAGCGACTTTGAGCTATGAATGTTTAATTTTGCGCATACGCAAAAATAATAGCAGGAGTAATGTTTTATTACAATTACCCTGCCATGGTCACCTGTTTTGTTTTCAATTTTGACTCCTTGGCAGCAATTTTTGCTAGCTAAAAACCAAATCAAAAGTGTGCTAAATAAAGGTCCAAATACCATATATATCAAATTTCAATTCTGTAAACCAAATATTCAGAGAGTAGTTTGATAGAGACTTTTCGCACATATACGTATTTTAAATCCTACACAATTATGCAGAATGTAGAAACTATGCATAAATAAAATTCAGCATAATAGTCAAATAAAATGAATCATCTCATATAAAACATAAAAAAAATGAATAAGTAATTAAATAACACTCGTTTTTTTTTTCAAAGGAAAGTGCAAATTAGTTAACCTGGTCGCTTACATATCCATTACTGACTATATTAAGAAGTTTGTTTTAATAATTTTTAAATTAAAAAAATGTAGACTTAATATGAATGTCAGAGCGAGAAAAAAAAAACCCTCAACTTTATAGGTATATAGATTATGACCCTGCACAGATCAATGAAAATGAACTTCAGATTGCAATGAAAATATATCAGTTGATTTTTCTAGATAGTATTACTTCTCCATACATAGAGAGGCGGTATTCAATAAATCTAGCAAACATGTAAAGAAACAGAATACATGGAAGTCAGCTGAGACAAGTCTTGAGACAAAGTATAAAGGTCATATAATCGTCATACACGAATGCAAAAAAACATGGCAAGCATAAAAGAGGCGTAAATTGTCTGTCAGAAAATATTTTTACATCACACCTGTCATAATGTTTTATATCGTAACTCTTAAAACAGATGCCACTTTTATAAGCAGTTATTGCAAACTTCCAATGAATACACCCGATATGATATAACATTGCCCTTTAAAATGATATATGTTTCTCATATGTTGGATACTGAAGCCATGTAAAGTCATGATGTTACAAAAATGTAAGAAATAAATGACATTGATTTTGCATAGGTTCAATAATTTACTGTGCGACTTGGGTTTTTCGTATATTTGTGCGTTTTGTACTTTTAGATTCTGTTTGACCACTAGTCCTTAAACAAAAGAAAAATATAAGTCTCTCATGCATCTCTGTCGTATCAAAGAGTACTACTAAGTTTTTTAATACTACCACTTGTTTGTTTAGATGCCAACATGAATCATATTTTTTGTTTTTAAACTTTAATCTATATAAATAAAACAGATGTATGTATGTGTGAAAATATTTAACCGATAAATTCTTAAACTAATGGTCACATAACACTGAAATTAACAGGAAATCATACACCAAGGATGGTTTATAATGAGTAAAATCTTTGTTTGGATGGATGAACAACACATATGTCAGCAAGTTGAAATGCAAAATGTTCATTTCAATTCGCTGATGTATTTCTATTACTTTTGTGCATGCGCAAATTCATTCATAGCTTGAACTGGTTTAATTTCAAATATTTCTTATCTATTTGTCAGTAGCTCAAACAGTAGAGAATGCGGCTGGAGTACTAAATATTTTGGTTTCGATTTTAACAGATGGTACTCAAGTCATTTTTTCTTTTTTAATATTTTGAAATCAGTACTATATATTAGGTACAATATAATATTCAATTGGTTCTATAATAATAAATACGAAATCTGCATAGATTAGAATATCATATTTAATTGTATTTTACGACCTGGCAAGGACGCCCCCCCCCCGCTAATTTCAGTTATAAATTACTTTCTATTTTGAAATTTAAATTAATAAATATTAATTTCGAATTATAGTCTGTCATATTTTGTTTATTTTGATATAATGGCTGATTGCGACTACATTCGTGAACGTAGCTTTGGACATTCGAAGGGATTTTGAGCATTTTAAATTGACGAATAGAAATTAATTTCTGACATGAATTCAAGTTTAAATGCAAAAAAAAAAAAAAAAATTACTTTCTTTTCCATTGCAGGAAGATGTAATACAAAGTCTCTAGGGTAGGGAACGCGAAGAGCGCCCCTAAAAGAGAGCCACTCTGGTCATTTAAAAATTGTATAGGCAGTCCTGTAAGCATCCCCAGGTAGGGGTAAGGCAGTAAACAATAAACTTACTCCACCATAAAGACGGGAGACAACAATCTGGGAGGGTTGACCTCCTAGAACTACCCAGAACCATACCTTAGTCCAACAAATGCATGTTCAAACTCACACATGTCACAAACTCTGGCGGATTGTGTCGACGTATTCTCGACTGATACGAATATAACCTTTTCAAGTTGAGCCAGTTATTTAAGTTTAAAGGCAATGAGGGTCAAATTATTTCATTCATTTATGCTTCAAAACTAAAGGAAAATAATCTTACATCGTGCCAAAAACTTTGTTTAAATACGTTTTGTACCCCTCCCCCTCATAATGTAGTAACAAATAGTCACATTAGTTATGTTTGGAGATCTCTTAAGTTAGTATTTTCTAATCCACACATTTTTTTTTTTTTTTTTTTTTTTGACATCCACTGAAACTACTAATGAGCAAAGAGGAGGGGACAAGGATAAAATGCACAGACTTTCAACAAAGATAAATAAAAGAGATAATCTCCTTCTCCTCCTCTCCATTCATGAACAACCAATCAAGAGTTTCTGTCATAGCACCTCACCTCTATTTATTTTTATATATATATATATATATATATATATATATATATATATATATATATATATATATATATATATATATATATATATATACACACACACACACACACACACACACACACAACATAGACAATTATATTCGCATCGTTAAACCTCCTTCACCGTTTTTAACGCTCGCACACGCCCTATTCATCACACGACCCGCGCTGGTTATCCATTTTTCCACGTGCGTGTAGAAAGATTAAAAAATAAATAAAAAATAAAGGCAGCCACGTGCTAACTCTTAATGTTTCTTGTAAAACTAGCTCGCGAGAGACAGTAAGCCATGGTCTGTCTCGTGTCGGAGTAATTGAGACACACACTCGACTCCCTCATCCTCTAAATCATACTATAGATTAATTGGTTCATTGATATGGCAATTAAACAATGGAAAAACTTTTTTCTTTTATTTAGGTACCCTACCGCCATATAATACTTTACTTTGGCCTATAAATTTTAATTCTAGACAAAAATTACTATTAAATTGACAAAAATAAAGTTCAGCCGTTTTTTTTTTTTTTTTTTTTTTTTTGTAATACTTAAAATCTTTACGACATTTGAAAGTAATTTTTCTATCTTTTATACCAGTGGTGGTTCCCAACCTTTCAAATATGGCGACCCATTTTAGAATAAGTAATCAGGAAGCGACTCTAATCCTTAATATATATATATATATATATATATATATATATATATATATATATATAATTATTTTTTTTTTACTATAATAATTAAAATATATATATATATATATATATATATATATATATATATATATTCTTTCAGTTTTTTTTTTTTTGTTTTTGTTTTTTTAGCTAGCAAGTTGTCAATATGGCAAACCTCAAGTCGTCTTTCATATTTAATTGATTTCGGTATTTGTTTCTAAGGATGAGAAGTTGAGAGGATTCATTGGCTTTCCCAACAACTTATGTGAAGCAGCATTGCTGCTTCACATAAGTTGTTGGGAAAGCCAATGAATTTCTTATAGCGATTTATGACATTACTGGGAATATTTGGACATTTTTTTTTATCCCAAATTCTTGTAGGTGCTAAACCATGATTTAGTTTTATTATTATTTTATGTTTTTAGTTGATGAACTTTTCTCCTGCTGCTTCAGGGGCATCAAATATACTGGTATTCAAAGGGTTGATTGTAAGGGAGAAAGATTTGCAAGATTCATCAGGAAAATAACTTATTTTTCAAATGCTCTTGTGTAAAGCTATATAATCCATCGATGTTAATTTCATTTATTCTTCAACAAATTGGGCAATTGTTGAGAACATGATTTCTTTTGGTTAATTTTGATGATCCAGAGTTTCAATTTCATTTTAAAAGACGATATTTTTTCAAAGAAAGATATCGTACTTTCCTTACCCTGTAATCCTGTATTACAATTCAATATTAAATATCTTAAAAAATGTCGACCAGGTGTGCCAATTTACGCAACTCAAATTCATCCGTAAACAATGATTCATATTTGCTTGTATTCGGAAAAACGAGAAGCATTTGCAGCTCTCGATTCAAAAAATCTCTTCAACGCCTTTCCTTTAGAGAACCATTTTACCTCTGTGTGAAGCAGTAGTGCTTCATGTGTTGAACCAAAATTTTTGCATCAAACTTTGAAGAGCTGTCTTACAAGTGACCTTGATTTAACGACATTTACTGCTTCCATCATTTGGTTAAAGTACTTCTTTGAATGGTTCAGATAACGTCTTGGTAACCAATACTTGTTGATGCAGTGAGTCTCAATCCTGGAATTACTTTTTAAACGAACGATTGGAAGCTAGACTTACAACCAAGCATTGCAGGTGCCCCATCACTACAAACCCCACACAATCTCTCCCATTCGATCGAATGTTCTTTGAAGAAATCATCAATTGCAGAAGCTTATAAAACAAGAAATCTTTTTCTTTTCATTTTTATAATAACGAAGATGTACAAGAAGTTGTAAAAAAATTGTCACATTAGTAGTTTCATCAATCTGTACACTGAACAACCCAGTTAGGCCCCATTGGACTGTTCTGTGATTGGACTGTCATTTCTTGACAGTGGCGGCACAAGCAGGCAAATCGCTGGTCTTAAATGTTGGGCACTGTCATTCAGTGGCAGACACTGTCGTACATGGTAGTCATTGCTCTTTTAAAATGGTTATTGTCACTTCATGGCAGAGGCGGTCACTAGTGTTTTTAAGCTATTATATTGCTTTATTGAGGAATACGTACTGTGCTATTTTTTAGATATGATGTTCCAATTAAATGCAACTTTATACGGTATAATAATAATAATAATAATAATAATAATAATAATAATAATAATATGATAATAATAATAATAATAATAATAATAATAATAATAATAATAACAACAACAACAACACTACAATAAAAGTACCGAATAGCCATAAAAATCCATGTCTGTATTTCACAAGCACATTTGGAATAAAGCAAAACTGTTTTTTTTTTTTTTGCTTTTTTTTTTTTTATAAGTAAAAGGTAAAAATGAAGATACACTATTTCGTAAATTGCTATGTGAAAGAACAGGCGAAGCAGAAGCATGGGCAACTCGAAATACGACGGCACCGGTATCAGGTGAAAAGCTTGGTTTGATGTAAAAATAGTCCGATTACCAAACCAGACTTCCTAAAATACCTAATAAAATTGGCATGAAAGAAAATATGTGAAACTTTTGTACACAATTAAGTAATACGTGATTTTATTTTACATAAAATAATTAAAAAAATGCTACTTGTTTTTATTGTTTTATTTATTTATTTTGTTTGAAAATATGTTTTATTATTAGAAACTATATATAACTTGTGTATGAACATTTAATGTTTATGTAAAAATACTTAAACCAAAAAGAACTTTGGTGTAAATAAAGAAAACACTTAAACATGGCTGCCAGAGATTTTAAACTAAAATAGAAAGTCTGATTTTAATAGTAACACAAATGACAGTAGTAATAGTAGTAACAGTATTTAGGCAATATCTGAACTTTATATGGTATTGTTTGTGCCTATAAAAGTTATATAACAATGAGATGAATAATGCTACGATATCAGTTTATAAATGTGTTAGGTGAAGGTATTGAAGAGTCATAAAAATCAGTGTTAGTTACTCAACTAAGCATCTTTCAAAAAATAAAAGGGTTTTATTTTTAGTGAAACTAAAAATGGAGATACATTATTTTTTAAATTGTTAGTTATATTTTATTAGTATTCACTTTCGGTCTACGATTCGTTTTAATAAAAGAATAATGATAATAACAAATAATAGAAGTATTAATAGTAATAATAAAATTAATAACAACAAAAGTATTAGTCAATATATTTTGTGTGAATAATTTGGAATCTGGTTTTCTGTTGTATAAGCTGAATGATTAATATGAAGGACAGTTTACAAGTGGAAAAAAAATAAAAGAATAGTCGGAATAGTTACAATATGATTTGTATTGAAAGTGAGACTGAGTGTTCGGAAATATGAACAGCCAATTTGAAGAACAACTAATTCTAACGTTAATATGTTTGCCCAAATTGTGATTGTCTGCTATCCAGCGATTCTGCTAAACTAAGAATTAAACGGGAGCGTTTGTTATTTTCTAGTTTTATGCAAACGTAATATGTATGAAACTAAGGCAAGGAGGACAAATTATAATCTGTTTAAAACGGTGACGAACATGGTGAGTATGAAAGTGTCAATAGTTAGGGAGGAAAAAACGTTATCATTTTATTAATATAAAGACGATATTGCAATGCGATTTTATATATTCCCCTTTTGCGCATGAACTTGTAATCACCAGTAAAGAATATTTTTATAATCTGACGCCCCCACCCCACAAAAAAAAAAGATAGACAAAAAAAAATTGAGATACCGGACCATTTCACAAAAAAATAAATAAATAAAGTGGGATAATTTTTACTAACGATTAACTTTAACTACAAATTCTATGGTAGAACAGTGCTATAATAAGCAGACTGGATTTGCATTGCCACCCGCCGTATTCATGTCAATCGATAATATGCCCTCAACATAGTCTGACACAGTCTTAGCCATTTTTGAGTAGGGAATGACCTTGCATCTGTCAGGCTGGGTGTAATTCTGGGTAGTCCTAAGAGGTCCATCCTCTCAGGTTGTTGCCTCCCATCTTTTGGATGGAATAAGTTTATTGCTTATTGTCCGAGATGCCCCAACTGGGAAATGCCAACAGGGTTGGCACAGGCAATTTTTAAAACGCCAGAGTGCCCCTTCTTTAGGTGCTGGCTTGACTCTCCCCACCTTGTGTCACATCTTCATGTGGTGAGAAGAAAGTAAATACTGAACATTATTTGAAAAAAATAAAATGTAATTTTTTTTTTTCATTAATAAATAAAAATTTTCTTTCAAATGTGGATTCTATTTAATTATTAATAAATAATTGTTTTAACTCTTTTTTTTTTTTCGATGAATAATAAAATTGTCAGGTAGTTGTTGAATTTAATTTACTTGATTGTACTTAGATTGTGATAGAGAGGAATAACAGAGGGGATGGAGAGATAGAGAGGGGAAAAAAGTTTTTTAAAATGTTATGCACAATTTAACTATTTTGTTGTCGAATATCCATATACCCAGGAAACGTTGGGTAGCCATGCTAGTCTTATCATAATGGATAGTATGTGTATGTCTGTAACTAAACTCCCGTTACTAGCTATACCAGAATTTCCTCTTTTTTTAAAACTTTGGTGCTTGTTTACATTGGTTATCTTTTAAACAAACGCATTTCAGGTGAAAACATTACATACGTGCCATGGCGAAATTAGTATAAATTCCAAAAATAAGTTTTTAACAAAAAAAAAAAAAAAACAAAGCAAAAAACAGCCACAATTATGTTCCCAGGTAGTGTGTTTAAAGATAGTAGATCCTTAATGGTTATCTTCCTTGTTTACCATACTGAATTGGTCGCACAACTGTTCCACATTAAAACATACAATAAAACTCAATATATTCTATTTTTATTTGTAATATTTTTTCTACTGGATAATGTTTCATAATTTTTGGAATTAATACTAATTTCACCATGGCATATAAGTACATAATAATGTTTTCACCTGAGATGCGTTGGTTTAAAAGATCACCAACGTAAACAAGTACCAAACATTTTTTTCAGATGCATATTTATTTAGAATCAAGGTTTTCATTAAAAAAATAATGTCATGATTTACATCGTTGATCTATTTAATTTCCAATTCAATTTATATATGCAACAAAAGCTGCTAAACTTCTGTCCAACCAACAATATGGATTAAGGAAAGCCCGTTCTACTGGAGAACTCCTAACTGTAATCTCTGAACGTATATGCCATGCACTGGACAAAGCAGGGGAAGGTAGGGCGGTAGCCCTAGATATATCTAAGGTTTTTTGACAGGGTATGGCATGATGGTCTTTTCAGGAAAATCAGATCATATAGTATTACTGGTTGAATACTTAACATAATTAAATCCTACTTAAATAAGAGAAGAACCCAGGTTGTCCTAGATGGCCGTATATCAAAACAATATGATATAAATGTGGGTGTACCTCGTCGATCCTTGGATCTTTATCATTCCTGATATTCATAAATGACCTCCTTGATAAAATTGTTTCTGAGATGGGTATATTTGCTGATGACTCCACGCTCTATAACATGCACAAAAAGAAAACGAATGAACACGTATCTAAGGCAAGGGTGGAAACTCTAGAGGAAAACCTCCAGTCTGTAATGGAATGGGGACGAAAATGGATGGAAACATTCAGTGCTGCCAAGACTAAACTTGTTTCCTTTAATAATTACAAGAAACATTCTTAACCACTAATCGCTATTGGCTACCTGAAAATACTTTGTTCAAACTCCTCGGCCTAACATTCACAGGAACACAAGTTAGAACAGATACATCGACGGCATTGCTGCGGCTGCTGTGTGGAAGGTGGGCTCTCTCTACTGTGCTAGAAAGTTATTACACCTGAAAGTATCCTGTACCTCTACAAGGCCACAATTCGCCCATGTATGAAGTACAGTTGTCATATTTGGGCTGGTGCATTTGCTACTAGTCTCTCGCTCCTGGACAGGGTTCAAAAGAGAGTCGCCAACGTAATAGAGTACCGAACTGTCAGCCTCTCATATCGACAAAATGTTGTAGCCCTCTGCCTGTTTTACAAATATTTTAATGGTTGATGCTCTGACAAACTTCAAGCCCCTCGATATAAATACCTCTGTCAAACTAGACAAGCAGCAAAATCCCACCCCTATATAGAAGAGATTCCCAGATGATAGAAAACCTTCTACTCTAATAGTTTCTTCCTCAGAATTGCTAGGCTTTGCAATTCTCTTCCGGGTTCCTGCTTCCCGACTGTACTGATATGCAGAAGTTCAAGTGTAATGTAAACTGACATCTTGTTACTCAAATCCTTAGATAGTATCCCTGCAATTATGTCCCAGATAGCAGTGCCCTACTTCAAAGTTGCATTGTGCCTTGTTTGAGATGGTAATAAAAACAAGTGCAGTTCACAAAATAAAACGGCTAATTAACATTTATTTTTTAAAACTTATTTAAATACATAAGTCACAAGTATTTATGATTTTAATAGTTTTATTTTAGTAAATATTATGATTTCGTGTATAAATCTTAAGGGAAATCAATAAAACAAAACTGATATTATATACTTTATTTATTTATTTTTAAGTTAAATTCAGTATATATCACAATGGGATATGATTGAAGAACCAAAAATTCAAACATTTCAGCCTTTGTTCTTTTTTTTGGGGGGGGGGGACAACATCAAACGTCCATGATCTTTATCAAAAAGTCATGCTTCCATTGTTTCGGACGTTATTTTCTTTATGGGTTTTATTATTTGTTTATTTTCACCAAAATCTTTTCTTTTTTTTTTTAATTTATTTATATATTTATTTCTTTTTTACAAGCAGTTACAGCAGTATGGAATGTATTTCCACTCCCGTCACTTTCCTCCGGAAATATTGGAGAAGATGCCGACGTAGTCGAACGTGATGCATGTGCTAAGTCACTTAAGTGCCTCTTCCTCGGAGTTAAACGTTAGAAACAAAATTAATAAAGGGTCATATTTATTAAAAAAACAAAAAAAAAAAACAAAAAAAACAAAGGGAAATAAATGTTATGACAATTGGTAAAAATGAAAATGTACTGATAATATGCAAGAATAATGATTGAGGTTATTTGTTATCATTTCCGAAATAATACGATAAAAAAAATCAAATCTTGATATGTACACCTTTATCAAAATTAGAATTTTAAAAAAACTTCGTCAACACGCAACAATCTCCTGAACCCGAAAAGCATATTAGTATGTAATGTATGCATTGAGAAGGGCGCCCAGAAACGGTGTCCCTGTTAGACTAGTGCAGTTGAAAACGAAAACTAAAATATAAGAATGGTCTTTAACCCTTCCAATTCTGCAGTGGCGTTATATTGACCCTAGCAACATAGCTAAACAGACGACACTGCTGATGTTTCGGCCTTCTAATAATAAATACGTTATTAAATAATTTTACTCATTGTCTTTTGTCTTTTTGGCTAATTTTTGCTTAATTGTGTCAGGGTTCAAAGGGTTAAAACAGGACATGGACAAGTCGCAAAGTACACGAGCGGGTTAATGATTGGTTAACTAGTTTTAGAGTTTGCCACACAAAAGAGGCAAATAGACAAATAGGCTGTTTTAAATATTACTTATTTAAATAAATACAAAAGTAGTTTTCACCTAACTATATTAACATCAAAACGTTTTATGTTTATTTAATCCATACCGTATATATAGTAATCTGCAAACACCTACAAACAGCAATAGGTATTCTTTATTTGTATACTTATTTTTCAAAGTTTCTCTAATAAATAAATATTCTCTAATGTGTGTACATTTGTAATTTGTGTTGTCATATTTTCTCATATTACACACATTTTGTATATTATTTTTTGATAATACTTTTTTTTTTTAATTTCATTTTTATTAAAACGTCTGATGTCGCTGTGATGCCTGAGAACTTTGATCTTGGTCAAAAGGACAAGAAACTATAAAAATGTTATGATTGGGCAGTTTTAAATGAATGAAAAAACAAACAAACAAAAATTCCATTATTGTATTATCTTTTAATGTTTAATGGGGATGAGTAGTGTAGTATTAGTTCTGATCTCATAAGACTGTCTTCCCAGGAATTACCTCCTCCTTTTGAAGGAGGTGGGGGGGGGGGGATCGTCCCAGGTATTACATCCTTTTTGGGGAAGGAGGTAATGTAGTATTCGTTCTGTTGGTATGCTACTACACTCGTAGGTATTACTTTTTCTTTTTATTGCCGAACCCCCAAAGGTATTACCTCCTTATGTTAGAGATGATAGTGTAGTATCTGTTTTGTTGTCATGATATCATACTATCAGACATTACCTCCTTTTTTGGAGGAGGCAGTGTCGTAAATGTTCGATCGCTCATCACGATACTATCCTTCCAGGCATTACTTTTTCTTTTGTGTAGGGGGTGAATCCTCTCAGGCCTTCCTTACCTCCTCATTTTAATTCCTTATGATACAGTCCTCCCGGGCATTACCTTCTCTTTTTGAGGAGGGGACAGAATAGTATATGTTCGTTCTTCATGATAGCATCCTCCCAGTATATTATCTTTTATTTGAGGGGAGGGGGCATAGTGTCGTATCTGTTCTGTTATCATAATATCATCCTCTGGGGAAGGTTACGGTAGTATTCATTCATCATGATACCATCATCTCATTAATTACTTCCTCTGAGAGAGTTCAGTGTACTATATATTCGGTCACTATGATACCATACTCTATATGCAACTGGAGGGAGCACATCTGCAAGTAACTTATATTTCCTCAAGAGTTGGCATTTTTGTTTTATCTAACCAAGCCAAACGTTCTGTGTATGAATAAAATATAAGGACCAATCCTATCTTGTATGATAAAGCATCCTTTATGGCCACGTGGTCTGCTGAGGAGGGACCGTTAAGTGCTATTATGTTAGCAAGTAAAGGGGGATATATGATAAAAAGAAAAGAGCATCTATGTTATTTTATTTATTCAAAATGATTTGTCTCTTATCTACTCCAACATTTGTAAAAGGCGACGTTTTCGTTTTAGACAAGTGATCTTTTAAAGCAAATTAGGGTTCTTTTTTGGCAATTTCTTAATTTATAGGTTATAGGAGACAACGGTTAATTTGTTTTGTCCGCATTTTGTGTAAACTTGCCATACTTTACTGTTTTAATACCTAATTATTAGTAGTATTAGTAGAAGTAGTAGTAGTAGTATTAGTAGTAGTAGTATTCCATCTTACACGCTGGCGTGTGTTATACAGCTTTTAGAAATTGACTTCCAACCTTATCTCTAGTCAGATTTCTTTAGAAAGAATTTCCTTAATTAAGGCAAATTTTCTATAGTCCAGATACCCTTCCTGATGCCAACCTAGTGGATCTCCTCACTGAGGAGATCCATAGTTTTTATCAAAACACCATCTTTACCACCAAGGTTAAAAACAGCTTTACTCGACATTAAATTATTAAATAAATAGTAATATTTTTTTAAAAGCATTTTTTTTATTACTAAAACAGTTTTAAGCAAAAATGAACCATTTGAGAGCAATGAGACCCTGTTGAAACCAATTTCACAGTAAATAATAAATGACCGTACATTAAGATTACCACATTATTCTGTACCATTGTAAAATAAAATTATGCACAAATTAAAACATTCTGGAGATAAATCGTATTACATTGTTTTTAAATTCATTGAAACGAAGATGCAAATATTTTAACACATTTTCAATCCAAACAATGTAAACGGCTACTATTTGGGATAGTGTGTAATAGGGGATCGTGGGGAGTTCAGCAGCAAGATATTACATTAAAACTTCATATTACATTTAAACTTCTTCAGGTTAGTACAATCAGAAAAACAGGACACAAGAAAGGAATTGCAAAGTCTAGCAGTTCAGAGAAAGAAACTATTAGAGTAGAAAGCTTTCTAGCATCTAAGGACCTCAACAGTGAAGGGGTGAAATTTTTCTGCTTGCATGATTAGTCTATGTATGTCAAGGAGGAACAAGTGCTTTGAATTCATCAAAGCACATTCCATTAAAGTACTTATAAAACAAGCACAAGGATGAAATATTGTCGCGATAGGACAGAGGTTGGAATCTGGCTGACAGTGCAGGACCTATTATATTTCAAACTTTTTTTTGGACACTGACTATGAGTGAGAAACTAGTGGTAGATGCACCAGTCCACATGTGGCAACACTTACTCCATGCATGGGCAAACTGTGGCTTTGTAAAGACATAGCATATTCTCTGGTGTGAATAACTTTCTAGTACAGAAGAGGGAGCCTACCCTTTTTGCAACAACCTTAGCAATGTATTTGTTCCAATAATTATTGCTTGTTGGGGACTTTGAAAGATATGCCCTCAGGTAGGATATTATTTATCATGACAATCGTTGGTTGAGAAGAATTCTTGTAGTTGTTAAAGGAAATAAACTTAGTCTTAGCATTAAATGTTACCATCCATTTACAGCCCCATTCTACTACAGACTGAATGTCATTTTCTAGGGTTCTGCTATTGCCTTGGATATGTGTACATTCATTTTGACCTCATGTCTACCAAAGAGCATGATGTCATCAGCAAATATACCCATTTGAGAATTTTATCAGGGAGGTCATTCATGAATATCAGAGATAATAAAGGTTCCAAGATCGACTCCTGGGACACACCTGCATTAATATGTTGTTTAGACATATTAATGCAATGACAACCTGGATTTTTCTCTTGCCTCAAAAGTATCTGATGTTTAGTATTCACCCCAAAATACAATAAAATTGAATTTTTGTGAGAAGCCCTTCATAACAGATCTTCTTAAAGGCTTTGGATATATCAAGGGCTACAGCTCTAACCGTTTTTTTTTTTTTAACTTATCAAGGCCCAGAGGCCACTCAATGATAAGGGTTACTAAGTGTTAGGTAGATGGTGAGACAAGATCAGTCACGGTGGAACTTGGGTAGTGCTAGATTATCTAAATGGGCCACTCAATAGACTTGTTATAGTCAGCCAGGAAGCAGATAAGTAGTATTGTATTTCTAGGAAAGTAACTCTACTCATGGAAATTTCATTTAGATTTGGGCATAGATAGGGAGCGAGGAAAGTTGCTGGCAGTTGTTTTAGCTAGGCGAGTATTTGTTGTAGAAGTTTTAAGAGGAGGGACCATAGATTGGAGCTCAGTCGAACACCTACCATATTGATAGAGCAGAGGGAGTAGGGAGGCGGAAAGGTCATCGCCCACTAAATTTTGAAGACTGTTTTGTACCCAGGAAAGAAAGGGTACATTTTGGGGCTTCACCCTAGATGTAGCAATAGTACTCCATCTTAAACCGTATTTGACTCTTGTATAGATAGAGGATTGTGTCGGGAGTGAGATACTTTCTGGAGAATCCCCTGCCTTATCAAATGCACGGTATATGCGTTCAGAGATTTTAAATATCAGAGAGTTTAAATATCTGCAGTAAAATTGGATTGCCTAAATCCATACTATTAGTCAAAAAGAAGCTTAGCATTTAAAAGATGGTAGACTCAAAACGAAGGGGGGGGGACTGCTAAATCTTTAACATAAAGTTCAAAATTGATCTATAATAATCCTCTCCCCAGTTTAAAAAAAACAAAACGTTTTTATATATAAAAGATAAAAAAAAGCCAGAAGATGACCTCTTGTATTTGCCCTCATGATTAATCAGTGGTTTCGTTGGTTCTGTAAGAAAGTGGTTGCCTTTGTTTCTTTTTTTTTTTTTTAAAGAAAACAAACTCGACGTAAAGAAAACAATGAACTGATTCTTTTATAAAAATCTAATTCAATTTTCACTGTCACTAGAATAATTGAAGAGAAGGTCAACTTTAAAAAGTAAAATTAGAACATGTTTTTATTTATTTTTTTTTTATTTTATTTTTTTTCAAGGTGTGATCTTTATTTTATCATTTAATTTATTGACTTAGAATCTTTCATTTGACAAAATGTACAAAATTATCAGACAATTTATCTGTGGTAAGGCACATTTCAAACATAACCCTTTTTGTACTTATACAAAATATGGACAGTGCTATTTTTAGATAGCATTTTCAAATTAAATTCAAAGTTTTACGGCATGTTCTGTTTATTAAATTATGAGATGAAAATAGGTTAAAAAACAACAAATAAAAAATGCCCTTCTCCTCAAGTTAAAAATGGATTCTAAATAATATTAATTCAGTACGGCCCGCATTCTACATCATTTCACACAAAATGGCGACCATTTTTTAAAGTATTTACCCTTTCATCAGAATAGACTGGATGTGACATGAAATCGGTTTAATATGAGAAATGTACCACCATCCTCCTTGAAAAAGAGGCACTGAATGGTTATAAAAATAATCTTGATCGAACTAGTCAGCATTCCCTGGTAGAGATGAATCAGGCGATTAGCAATAAACCCATCCAGAGGGAAGAGGTAAAGTTTGGGAGGATGCTATCCTTAGATCAAACAGAACCATACTCCACTCTGATATTAGATCGAAAGCCCATTAACAATTTTATTCAATTAAATAACCTCACGATGACATAATTCCATTAAATTTCACAAAAATCTGATTTTTAGTGTGTGAGGTGGGGTGAGAAAGGACCGACATGTAACAGCTGCTTAAAAAATGTATTTCGTACGGTTAAAAGAAAAAAAAAATTGGAAGTATTTATGTGATTTAAACATTTCGTAAAATTGATTTTGATTTTTTATTATAAAATCATATTCTTTCATTGGATTATCTTTAAAAAAAAAAAATGTAAATATCTTCTTGCAATAAATTAAGAGAATGGACGGAATAAAGGAGGTGTCAGTGGCTGAAACGAAAATGAAAGTAAAAACACTGCTGAGCAATGTCAGGCAAATACATTACAGCGCATGTTAAACATAGATAACGAATTGGTTATTTTATCAGTTCCAACAAAATAAAGACACTTGAAGTATATTGCCGGTCGCTTCATATTTATTTATGGTAAATCTGTTGTTTTTTCACACAAAATGGCGACCAACTGTGACGTCTGCTATTTTCAAGCGTTATACTTCAGAGCTTTTTATAAAAAAAATACTGTTTTTATTTTCACAATAAAACTGAAAAAAAAAAAAAATTCTACACGTTGTTTTCGGTAAACTTTCGTAGACCAACGTTTTAAATCATCACTTAAAAAGAGCAGACGCGTAATTGATGTCACAGTTGGTCGCCATTTTGAGTGAAAAGCTACATATTCATCTTATTTATCTACTTTTTTCAACTTTAAAGGGGCAATGATAAATAAGAACACTAATAGTAAGATTTAATACGATTTGAAAAAAAATGTTTTTTCATCTTCACTCATTTCACAGACATTAAGTTTTCAACAAAAATGCTTTCTTCGATAATTAAATAACTTAGTTATTTAGAACTGAAAAAAAAAATAGATATCTTTATCTAAATAAAGTTGGGTTTTTTTTTTAGTATTCTTTCTTTAAGTTTTTTTTTTCTTTAAAACTTACCATAACATTTAAATTATCATCTTCTTCATTGTTGACCTCAAATTCCTTTAATGAAGTAATGCCCATTTACTCTTGTAGTTTAAAGATGCCAGAAAAAAAAGGGACGTTCAGTTGTGGCAGAGAACGCGTTTAGTTCTGATTGTTTCCTTGACATGATTAATATCCGGCCTTCTGAAAAAATGTTCTGTTCGGTCCCAGAATATCCTATCGGGCGTTACATCCTTCTTTCAGAGGGAGGATGGGTTTATTGCCTGCCACCTTCATCAAGGAATGTGTCAACCAGGATATTTTTGTTCCAGGTCTGAAGTGCCCTTTTTCTTGCTGGGCTGAATTTCACACACTAAAAGTGACTGTGTCAATCACATACAATTTTTAGTTAATGAACCTGGTAAATAGAGGCTGTTTTGACCAATTTCGTACTAGTCGGGAGAAATCTGGTTGACCAAATCCTTTTTGTCGGAATGAGGTGTGGTTCGGTTTCGTTTCAGAATTTCATTCTCCCAGGCATTACCATCTCCTTCAGATGAGATTGGTTTATTGTCAGTAACTTGAAATAATATTACTAGGAAATTCTAACAAATCTGTTTTCAGCTATTTTGTACACTTTCAGAGTGCCTCTTCAGGGTTTTTTTTTTTTGGTTTTTTTAATTGGCACATTAAACTAACTTCATAATGCAATGGGAAGCGAGTAAATCTAGGTTTTCTGGTTAAGATGAGAGATGCATAGTCATTTTAAAATATTTTGAAAACCATGTAAAGACAAGTGTCAACAATAAGAACCATGTATTATTTCAATCGTTTGGACTACTGTTCTCAGCTTTAATGTCATTCTTACAACATTTCAGCCGATGTAACCTTCAACCTTCTTCAGGTGTATTGTGACAATGACTTATTCATGAATGATGGAAACTGGGAAAAATTTTATTTTTCTTCACTATTCACCAATAAAAGCCATTGTCAAAATACACCTGAAAAAGGTCGGAGGTTACATCGGCTGAAACGTTGTCAGATTTACACCTAAGATCAGAACAGTAGCCCAAAAAATCCAAATATGTATTTTCATTTCAAAAATTCAGAAACATAAGCAACCATGTTAAATGGCTTTCAGCAAGAGTAACAGTCATAGTATTTATTTTAATTAAACATATCTTTTGTTTTAAAAAAATTCAATTTAATAGTTTTATGCAAAAATAAGGTGTTTTGGAATAGTGCCGAATGGCATTTAGAAATGGCCTAAAATTAATTTTCAATATTTATTTCCCATTGCTTTCTTTTAAAAACATGAAACAGTATTGACCGGCAGAATAGTTCTGGGATTCTTATTTTGCCAAAGTAGATTCTTACAATAAATAAAAGTATAAACTGCTTTAAAACATATCAAGTTTGTGGCGGGACTTTTTTTCATACCAGCCAAGATTCCCCTTGTTATCATTTTGGTCAACTGGCTCGTTTGATATCACTCCTTCTTTGATATTTTGTTCAACCTTAGTAGACTATCATCCTAGGTAATTTGTCAATTACCTGAGGCGCCTTTACCGGGAAATACCAACAGGTCTGTTTTAGGCTATTTTTGTATCTGCAAGTATTCCCCTTTCAAGGTTCTTGGTTTTCTTCACATTAAACGACCTTGTGTCACATCCTGTCGCTGTGGGATTTCGTAAATCCAAAGTTCAACTGTCTCATTTAAAGAACACGAAAACGATGATGCCAATAAAGTTTGGTAAAGATTAGATAAGACTCGGCAAAGAATTTGAAGTCGTTGAAATGGGAGAAACATCAGTAGTTAAACTATCTTAAACGCACCAAACACAAAAAAAAAAAAAGAGGAAGAAAGACCCCCCCCCCCGCAAAAAAAAAACACACACACACACAAAAAAAAACACCCATTTAGTGTTGAGGTTAGTTATTAGCCTTTAAGCAAGTTTTGTTGCCGTAATGATGGTGACATCATTAAAATGATAAAGGCGGCAGTTTCTTTTAGTCAAGTGTGTGAGGATATAAAAGCCGCTAGTAGGACTTATATATATATATATAGAATATACATTTAAATTTGCGAGATAAAGGGTGAGTAATAAGTTCAACAACTACAAAAAGTAAGAACTTGATGAATTACTAGCATAGGTATGTAACGGTTTTCCATATGAACACATATGAAAATAAAACTTGAATAAAAAAAATTAAAATTTTTTTTTTAAAATACCAGATTATTAAGTAAAAAAAAAAAAAGAAATTTTAATATTGCTCACTATGAAAGAAAAGCTGGAGTAATAGCAAATTTCATTTGTGTTTGTGACGAAAAGATACAATTTGATTTAACAATCCATAAAAAAGGATCGCAATAATTAGCAGACAATTTTAATACGTGGCCTCAAACAAAGAATTTGTCATAGCAAAATCATGCACTCCAGAGCTTATTTCTGATAAACGGTTTCGGTTTCATTTTCAATCCGACAAAACGTAACAACAGGTTTTTCCAATAATTATATTAGAAAAAAAAAAGCCAAACCATTTAAAGGGTTGGAGCTAATGATTTCAAATATGCATTAGTTTTTACTCAAGCATATCCCTACAGTTCATATATATTTATGCAAGTTTTGTGATGCTTATATTTGTTTACATCATAAAAAATGCTAAAAGTGTCATCTTTTACCTCAAGTAGGTTTTCTTTTATAGATATACATACATAGTAATTGGAGATGAAGGGAAAATAGTAGGTTCAATAACTACAAAAAGCAAGAAGTTCATGGTTTTTGTCATGTGGTTCGAACATATGACCACGGTTTACACATATTTAAGGAGAGCGAAATTGGTTGGAATCTTTAGTAGCTATGAGTTAGAATGTGAAAACTTAGTGGTTTACTTGTCAATTCACCAGTTGTTGCTACCCGACACAGACTGCTATTATTGTACCTAACAGGATAAATCTATTTTACCTCCATATGTATTGTTTTCCACTCAATGATACAAGTTTTGTCAAAAATCAACCATGATGCATGGATAGACACACACAGATACATAGTTGCTTTGTGTGTATATATATATATATATATATATATATATATATATATATATATATATATATATATATATATATATATTATATATATATATATATATATATATACTAAACGAAGAATATCAACAATACAAAAGTATATACTGGTATGTATAGATTTAATTTTCAATTCAGTAAAGAAGATACATCAAAAGGAGTGGGGGTTATAAAAGCTCTTTATGCCTTGTGATGAGTAGTATTAGGTTTTGAAATGCCTAGGTATGAAAAGCTTTTATAATCTCTACTCATTTTGATGCACCTTCAATACTGAATTGATAATTAAATCTATATGCACCAGTATATACTTTTGTATTGTCGATATGTAATATATATATATATATATATATATATATATATATATATATATATATATATATATTAGGCACCGCCAAAACTGGGGGGGCAGGTCAGTACTTTTTGACGGACCGTCTTTTTAAAAATCTACCAAAAATCAGGTAATTATCCGATCAATACAAAATTTTCAGCGATTATTAAAAGAATGAACTTTATAACAGTGTACTTATTTTTCATAAACGATATTTATATATATATTTTTTTTTTGCTTACAAAACCCCCCCTTGTTTTGAAGTGGGAACAAATATGCTTAAAATAATCATCTGAAACTGAACACAAGATATTGTTTTGTTGTAAGGGACAGAATTATAGATTAAAAAAAAAAAAAAAAAATTGTTTGCATACCTTATTTTGACGTCTGAATATCAGAACCGATTGTGTTTAATTATCCCGCTTTTGAGTTTTGAAGTGTGAAATTCGGTGAATATGTTAAGTAAAATAATTAATTTAAGTTAAGCAAAACAAAAAAAAATTTTTTTAATATTTATACGAAAAAAGCCATTTTAAAATTTTTGATGAATAAATTAACAATTTTTTTTTAGTGAGCCGAATAATGCATGACCATTATTAAACAGGGCATTCTTTGAATAATCGATACAAAAAAAAAATTCGATAAATATTGTGCCCTTTGTGTTAAAAATAGCATCATTTTTTTCGATCCCGTTTGAAAACGTTTGCCGCCTTTCGACTACGGTGGACCAAACGCGCTGAAATAATTTTTTTTTATTCTGCTTTAAATTGCCCCCACCCCCATTTTGGGGAGCCTGGCCCCCACACACATACACATTAAAAACCAAACTCATACAAATGGTCACCCATCTGGTACTGGCCAACCTCAGCTTAATAATACATTGAAATTTTCGTCACTGAAAAATAAGTTTTTTTGGCCTGTTTGGTCTTCCATAGTTTTCTTCTTATCAAACGCAAAGTAAACAGTTGCGATCTAGACTCTAGATCGACGCGAAATATCTGGTTAGCTATATGAATAAGTGGAATTATTTGAAATTCAGGTACTTATATTATAATATTTTTGCATATTCTCTTAGAAAATCATCCTAAATCTTAGTTAGACAATAAATAAATAAATTAATTATTTCAAAAACCTTTTTTTTTAAATATTTATGTACGTTTTTTGTGCAAGACAAAAAATGTCAATTGTTAACTTTTTGGGAAAATTTAACATTTAAAATTTAATTAAAAATAGTAGAAAAAGTTTTACATTATTCTGTTTTCTATATGATAAAATTCAGGGTTTTATCTTTCTGGAAAAAAAAAAGTTACTCAGAAATAATGGATTTTAATAAATGTAATTTCGTTTTAAAAAACAACAACAACTTGATTTTGCGGCCATTTTTGACGGTGCCTAATATATATATATATATATATATATATATTACATATATACACACACGACCTAGGTATTAGGTTTCTTTTCAAATTAAACACATGTAGCTAGAAAGAGAACTCAAAGTTAATACCAATAGAAATGCTAAAAATGACTTAATTTCTTTTCCTATTTATATTATTCTCATTCAATGTAACAAAAACATGTTAAGAAACTAAAAAATATATAGATTGTTTGGTACGATTTAACTTTATAGTTCTCCAAATCACATTATATGTCCAGTTATCAGTTTCCTGTTTTTTTTTTGTTTGCACTCGCTTATAACACAAATTACAAACCAAATGATAACATGAGAAAAAGCAAATTCTTCATTAAGCCTAACACACTGATCCTAAGGATCATATGACCTTTCTTAAGACACAACCCTAACCTTAAGTTCAGAGTAACTCATTAATCCTAAATCTGAGATAGAAGTTACTAACCCTAAGTCTGGGATGGTGATAAAAAAAACTCTCTTCATTAAATTCAATACTAAACCTAAGTCTGGGGTAGAGATCACTAACCTTAAGTGGCAGTTGAGAAAAATCTTCTAAACCTTACCTTAAGTCCAGGATGGTGGTCACTAAACCTAAGTTATGGGAAAATCTTTGAGAAGAAGGATACAGATTATTAACTTTTAACATTAAATAAAATCGTACAGCAATAGAAAAAAATATATTGTGATAATTTATGTTTATTTTCATTAAATAAAATCTTATTAAATCACTCAATTTCTTTCTATTTTTAACTTTAAACAATAAATTAAACCAAGTTTTTATCAGATCGAGCCCTCTTGAGGAAGCAATAAATCGGGTCACACCAATGTCAAATAGCGATCCATATTCATTTTGGTTCATTAATACAATAATGACATGGTCCAAAAGTACTATTTCTTTGATTAAGAAACGTAAAAGTATAATACTTGATTCAATGTGTATTTTGTTCATTAACTAAAGAAACAGTATTTTTGACAGCGCCACTACTGTATAAATGAGTGTCAGTATTTTAAACTCGTTAAGTACATCACAATGAATACCAACAATTTCCAGTATTCCCTACTTTTTACCTTGTGCCACATTTTTCATTTAACTTAATTGTAAATTGAAAAAGATTAGCACATACTAGTCTCATGTCACCGTGTTTAAAATATGAAAAAAAAAAAAAATTTTGTTAAACACCTGTTTATTGAGTGAAATAGAAGGAATCAATTTTATCTTATTTTTGTTGATTGAAAATAAGTTGTTGGTTTTACGGCATACCAACCCTTTTCAAATTATTTAATGCTGAATCCAGTAATTTTGTAAAAAGTTCATGCTTCAAATTATTTATGGTGATTGACTTGGTTGTTTTATAAAGAATAATTGTTTTTGTCTTTGGCTTTGAAGAACATAATTAAATTTTGCAAAGGGAGGAAATATACCCATCTCAGAAACAATTTTATCAGGGAGGTCATTTATGAATATCAAGAATAATAAAGGTCCAAGGATAGGCCCATGGGGTACTCCCGCATTTATATCATATTGTTTAGATGTATGACCGTCGAGGACAACCTGGATTTTTCTCTTACTAAAGAAGGATTAATTACATTATGTATTCTTCCAGTGATACCATATGATCTAATATTCCTTAAAAGACCATCATGCCATACCCTGTCAAAAGCCTTAGATATATAGAGGGCTACTGCTCTACCCTCCCCTGTTTTGTCCAGTGAACAGTACATTCAGAGATTACAGTTAGGATATCTGCTGTGGAATGGGCTTGCCTAAATCCATATTTTTTGTTGGTCAGGAGTTTACTTATCCAAGGATGATGAGTAATGTATTCAAAATGTATATGCTTACTAGAGTGGGTACCTGGCGTTGCCCGAGTGTGGAGGTGTGTGCTGAGCAAATAAAAAAAAACAAATAGTAGTAAGGAGGCAGGCTCGAATCCGTACCATGAAGGGGGAAAAGAATGAGAAAAAAAAAAGAAAAGAAAAAAAGTGACGTCTTTGCCGTTGTGTTCATCACAAAACCAGAAGTGGCAAACGTCAAAATTAAGGCAAGTCCATCGAAAAGAGGGGATGACTTGCGAAAATATTGTCGAAAAAACCGACCCCCTCCTTGTAGAAAACTGCTCAGTTGAGGATGAAGGAATTAATGTTTTGGGCCAATTTTTCAATATTTGTCGTTCGAGGTATAAAACGATACCCGTTTCTTCAAGTTTGAAAATGAGTTAAATTGTTTTGTTCGCATCTATCCATAAACACTATGATTTTTGAACCAATTAAACATTTAAAAGTGAGTAAAACCACCAAAAACTTTTTCAGACAGGTAGAAGAGTAACTTATCTTACCTTTGATAACATTTATTTGTTATATATATTTGTTTTTTAAAAAGGATTCATTACTAATCAAGGCCCAGGGCCACTCGAGGATAAGGGTTAAAGAGTGTACAGTGGTCAAAAGGACAATATCATAATAATCGATAGAAGTCTCAATTTGGTGAATTGGATTACTTAAGGGGAATGGCTCATCAAGAACTTGTTTACATTGGACTTGAAGACGGCCATATTGTAGTCAGCTGGAAGAGAGTTCCACAGGTGTGCAGTTTTTAGAAAGAAGCTTTGTTTATGGAATCTACGTTTAGGTTTAGGCACAGATAAAGAGTGGGGGAAATTATTGATAGTGTTTACAGCTAAACGAGTGACACTTGTCATGAAAATAACGATAAAACAGAGACAGGCTCGCAACGTCTCTTCTGTGAGAAAGAGGTTGCCGGGAAGAGAAAAGGGTATCCCCCACTAGGTAACGGAGTCTATTCTGAAGTCTTTCAACATGGGATGAGTTCTTTTGCTGCCCAAAAGTGACAGCTCCTGCCCAGAAGTGACAGCAATACTCCATCCTTGGTCGTACCTGGCTCTAGGTAGAGAATTGCATCAGCAGGTAGATATCTACTGTATTTTTCCAGCGATCTTGGTAACAGATTTGATGTATGTATTCCATTTTAGATCAGGAGTAAATGTCCAGGCCAGAAGCTTGTCAAAACATGGAACCTCCACAAGACGAGAGCCATTCATTTCAATTGATGCCAGATTCAGATCAGAACATTGATGATGCAAAGATAGAAGCTTCCATTGAAAGTAACCAGACACTTTTCCCCCATTGTACCACATGATCAAGATCAGAGGAAAGAGAATCAGAGAGAACTTGGTCATTTACGGCCTTTGATGTGCTGCCATAGATGGTAGTGTCGTCAGCAAAAATGTCTACAAATGATGTAAGGATGTGATTTAGAAGATCATTAATATAGATCAGGAAGAGAATTGGGTCCAGGATGGACCCCTGAGGGACTCTAGCATTAATACTATGAGCTTCTGATTTCTGCCCATCAACCACTACTCTTATGAACCTATTAGAGAGAAATGATTTAATAATTGAAAAGACATTTCCAGCTATACCATAGCTGGAGATCTTGCGGAATAGACCTTTATGCCATACCCTATCAAAGGCCTTTGATATATCAAGAGCAATTGCTCTAGAAAGGGGGCCTGTCAAGAGTTTCGCTAATCCTATGAGAAATAACCGTAAGCACATCCACTGTAGATATAGCAGAACGGAAACCATATTGCATGTCACTAAGGTTATTTTTGCTGAGGTGGTCGACTACTTCTCTATTTAACACAGATTCAAGTAACTTACATGAGGTCTGTATTGAGAGGGAGATGACCGATCACCTGAATTCTTAAATACAGGGCATATAGATGAGATTTTTTAGGGAAGCAATTCTTAAGACAACACTTAAACAGCTTTGTAAGTATGTGAGCTAGTTCTGGTTGGGGGCCAGTTGCTTTTCTGGTATCAGCCATAGAATATCGATATACGGACGATGGAGAGGTACATCTGAGGACTTATTATATTTCATTTTTATCTTAACTGATACAACAGAGTGGTCGGAAGATCCAAGTGGAGACAGAACAGAAGCTGAACACAGTTCAGGGCAAGTTGTGAGAAAAAGGTTTAGGAGACTTGCATACTGGTCGTCAGTATCAGGCACACGGGTGAGTTCGTGAACAATCTGAGTGAGGTCAATACGTTCGATATAAATCATGATTTTGCTGCTTATGTACTTTTACTCACAAAAGTTCCAAAATCACTTTCAAATTTTGAATAGAAAACCGGTCGGTCATTTTTAATCGATTTTTTTTTTTTTTTTTGCTTACATCTGACCGTTCGACAGTAATCTTAAAGACTTTTTAAATTATCCATTAAAGGATTTTCTGTTAAACTTTAACGTTTGAAAAGCAAAATTTCAATTTCGTTTAAAATTTAAACTTTAACGGGCAAACGACAAATATTAGTTGCATGTATGCTCCTAGGAAAAGAAAACAAGGATTTTCGCACGCGCTCCTGTCATATCAAAGAACCATCTTTTAACAAGCAAGTTTATCCCCTTTTTTTTTTCTTTTCGAAAAAGAATGCCGAAAATACCCCCAGTATTTTCTCGCACATATCTGTACGAGATGATTCCCAAAACTTTGTTTTGTTTTTCTCTTTAATAAAAAAAAAGGCAAAAAGAAGAAAAGAAAAAGAAAACGTTCGTTATTCAACCAGTTCTAGCAAAACATGAGGTTTGAATTCTAAAATTATCTCAATTTTCCCCTCTCTCCAGTTTTACAAGGAAATCCGTTAACATTTTGAAAATAACAAAAGTGTGTTTTGTTTTCTAAATAACGTTTTTCTTTCCTAATAACTTAAGCGGATGATACGAAGGAAGAAAGCTATCTTTCAACCAGTTTTTAATAGTCCCGAATATATTAACAAAATTATTGTGACCATTTATCACGTGTCTCTGTATTTCTCGCGCCAATGTAACTGAAAATTGCACATTGAAATAATTTTACTATTAATCCAACATTTATCGAAATAATAAAAAAATGCAATAGAACTAGAATTTTCAAAAATCTTATTTAAAAAATAATGCTGCAATTAAATCCATCAGATTAAAATTTGGTTTCTCCGTAAACAAGTCAGTTTAATGAAAAAAAAAAGGGAGGTGACCTAATGTTTTGTGACTATACCAAATCTGAACGGAATTTTGAAGCATCTAAACTATTGAATAGAAAGTCATTTAAACGGGTTTAAAAATTAAATCTAATATATGAAAAGTTTGAAAGTTTTGAAAACTTTCGTTTTTTTTTGTTTTGTTTTTTTTTTTTACATCCGGTAATTTTATAAATAGAGATTAAAACATTACTCTAAAAACAAAATAAGTTATGGTTGAATTACCAAATGATCAAATAATAAAATTTAACTTTTTAAATCCTCTCTTTAAAAATGGGCGCTTTTTCGGAATAAGAATAAATAACGAAAATTGGAATATTTAATTTTAATGGAATCTACTTAATTGTGATGTCGAAATTACTAAAATATCCAACATTTATGAACAATGATAAAGTAGAAAATTAATTATTAATAAAAATAGCTTTCGGAATAATTTGTAAGTTATACTTAAAATAATAAACCGATTTAACTATAGTGACTGTAGTACAGTATGTCTTAACAATTCCAATAACGGTAGATCCTCGTGAAATCGTGAAAGAGAAAGTACATGTTTTGTGTAATAATCTGGTAATATGTTACTAATTGCAACATGACAAGTAGATAACATTGGTTATATGAATATGAACTGTTATTTTTTAGATAAGCTTTTCAAATTAAAATCAATTTTGGGAACTCACATGATTAAAATTTTAGCAGACTAAACATTGGGAGTCAAAAGAGTAAGGAGAGTACAATTTTTACAGTATCTTTTGTTTATTAAATTGTTAGGTGAAAGTACATGATAATGACAAAACACCCCCTCTCAATATAAAGAATGGGTTTCTAAATAATGACCTCAAGAAAACAAACGGGTGGTAGAAAGCCACTCAATAAATGTCACGGCACATTTATTGGGTGGGTTTTTACCACCATTTTGTTTTATTTCTTATTTTGAAGTGACTATCGAGTATTCAAAGGCATCGCGGCCATCTTTTCTTGTTCTCCGACAGCATTACTTTTTTACCAAACTGGATAAGGTTTTAGTGTTGTTATTCAATGTAAAATCTTTATTCGGTTCGAAAACGAGTAATACTGAATGCTGCCGGAGAACAAGAAAAGATGGCCGCGATGCCTTTGAAGACTCAATAATCACTTCAAAATAAGAAAAAAAAAAAAAAATGGTGGTAAGAACCCACCCAATAAATGTTACCGTTATGTTATTGCCTTTGATAACATTTTTTGGGTTTGTATTACTGTACACATAGATTTGAAAAAGTTATCCTAAAAAACAAATATATAACAAATAAATGTTATCAACGGCAAGATAAGTTACTTTTCAACCTAACTGGATATTTTTTTAATGTTTTTATTTAATGTAACATGTTTATTCAGTTCGAAAAACATAGTGTTTACCGATGTATTGGAAAATTTAAAATGGTGGCCGATTCTCTCTTTGACACGGTAAGTTTTGGAAAAGGAGTTAAAAATAAAAAAATATGCAAAATACTGTTAAAACCCACCGAATACATGTCAGCCTATGTCACAGTAACATATATTGAGCGAGTTTTTAACCGTATTTTGTCTAGATTTTTATTTGTAACTCCTTTTCCCAAACTTACCGTGTCAAAGAGAGAGTCGGCAGCCATTTAAAATTTTCCAATACATCGATAAACATTGTATGTTTTTCGAGCCGAATAAACATGTTACATTAAATATAAACACTAAAAACATATCCAGTTAGGTAGAAAAGTAAGTAACTTATCTTGCCTTTGATAATATTTATTTATTATATATTTGCTTTTTGACAACTTTTTCGAATCTATGTGTACAGTAATATAAACCCCATTGTTATACATTTGTTTTCTTTTGGGGGGGGGCAACTTTTTCGTACCTCTGCGTATTGTAATACAACCCCCCCCCCGATATTAAGAATGGGTTTCTAAATAATAACCTTATTATTTCAGCACGGTCCGTATTCTGCATAAGTACCCAAAAATAAAGGTATTATTATACAAACACCGTGACAGCGTTAGGGTTAATTCGCTGTCACGGTGTTTGTATAATAATACCAAAATAAAAGTAAATACTCCTGGGCAATGCCGGCTGAGTAGAGAATGTATGAAAAAAAAGTTTATTTCGTTGGTTAAAAATCAAAATAAAATCGCAGAAAACGTGGAATTCTTTGTTGCTACATCAAGTTTTAAATTTCATGGTGACTTTCTTTAAATTTCAATGTCAAGCCAAAATATGTCTTTCTTACGGGAATGGGGACGTTTTATTTTATTTTGTTAACTTTTTTATTAATAAATGTCTTTTGCAACAACAGATGCAACTGTTGAAGGCGGGTAATTTGCATTGTTAATTTCTTGTTTTACTAATTGGAAAATTAGTTGATTAAAAAAACGAAGAAAAAAATTGATTTAAAAAAAAAACAAGGAAACTTTTCTTTTAGAGAGAAAGCAAATATATATATATATATATATATATATATATATATATATATATATATATATATATATATATATATATATATATATTTCCCACGTTCTACTTAAACAGACGAATCCAATCAGATGTGAACAAAATATTGATTTTTTTTTTAAGTAAAACTTATTATTAGCTGTTCAAGTTTACTTAACATGAATAAACAAACAAAATTTTAATAATTTTAATTTTCAAGGATTCCAACAAATAAAATGGACACAAAACATTCTCGGTAATAATTACGTTTCTTTTTTAATAAATGGAAATATTTAGCTTTTAAATTTTGATTCATCAAAGCAAAGTCGTTATTAATTAATTTCGAAAATAAATCATTCAAAATGAATAACTGATTATTTGAATTTAAAAATCAACAACGACAGATGTGGTCATCAGCCGGTTTTATAAATAGGTGTGTCTCTGTCAATGTTTTTATTTTGTATGTCCAACTGTTGGTATGAGTCATGACTAACAGTAATTACTTCACCCCTCGTCTATTTATCGCCCACCCCACAAAAAGGGCAGTTACATTCCACCCGAAAAGAATGTCCACACACACACACACACACACACACACACACACACACACACACACACACACAAAAGAAATAATAAATCAATCAATAAATATTTCAATTCTGTTAAAAGAACAGCAGGAAATATATAAAGAGAAAGAATCCCTTTTTATGACTTAATTCGAACCATAAGTTCAACCAACTCAAAAAGGATAACAAATAACCCAATGTTAGACATTTTCATTCATTATAACGTCTTTTACAACGTTGGTTTTTAATTTGATGGAAAACAAACTTTGAATTTGGAGACAGAAAATTTTTAAAAAATACTTTTTTTTTTTTTTTTCATTGATCGAAGACCGAAGAGATACTACACTTTGACAAGGAAATGAAACTTTAAGGACATAAAAATGTTTTGTAATTTGTTTTTTTTTTTTTGTTTTTTTAATTTGTGAAAATGAAAGAATCTTTTTTTTAAAAAAAACTATTTTTTAAAAGATACATTTACATACAATTGATATTAAAAGTTAGATGGTATTGGTCTCTAAACGTATATTAATTAAAGTTTAAATAGGAAATAAATTTAAAAATACATTTAGACAAAAACGACGAATTAAAAATATTTTCAAGATTTTTTTCAAATAAATTAATAAATTTAAACAAAATATACTTTTTTATTTTGTAAGTTACATTGTTTAATGGATTTAATTAGAATTGAATTTTTTTTTCAAATATTTCAATGAAATAATTTCATTAAAAAAAAAACCTTGAGAAAATAAATCAAGAAATGCGACTTTTCGAATATAAAAAATGACACTGAATTTACTTTATTTAAAATTTTATTTATTTTTTATTTATTTTCGTTTTTAGATCAAATTTCCAATGAAACTTAAATTTGTGCTTTGAAATTAATTTAAAAAGTTATTTCGAACAATTAAAGACTTAATTATTAAAATAAGTTAGTTTTATTGAAACAGTTAACTCTTTGAAAAAAAAAAAATCCAAATTTAACCAAAAAATGAATTAACCAATTTTAAAAAATGCTGAAATGTTCTTTTTTTTCTTTCAAGAAAATATTCAAATTTTTCATGATTTTTTTTTTTTATAATATTAAAACTTTAGTTAAATATCAAAAAAGAGAAAGAATAATAATTTATAAAAAGAATCAATCTTACAGCGCGCCGTGCAATGGGTATGTATTCACATAACGGGTCATCGTCAGTGTCAGATCGTAATTTGGTAAGAATAGTTTCCAAAGACAATGTATTGTTATTATTATTGACTGTAATAATCTCCTCGGTGGTCGGTTGTATCCGGGGGCCATCCCAATTTATTGTCCCAGCCATGACCTGGTTTATTTATCTTATTTTTTTATATATACAAATTATATTTTTATCGCAACTGCCATGAACACTCTTTAATTAATTTCCGTACAAAAATGAAAACATTTTCCAAAAAGTTAAAGACAACTCCAAAACTTCATTCTCAGATTCTAAACTTTTTCCTCAGATCCAGATATATCAACAACAACAACAAAAAAAAAAAGTTCGTTACAATCCAAACCAAAAAGAAAAAAACGGCTGATGCATTGGATGCAATTATTCTAACTTAAATGGTTTGACTGAGAAAAGGCCATGGCACTTTTGTGCGGTTTTCTTTTTAAACTTCTAGGAAGTTTGTGTTTCCAATCCTTTCTTTACGCTCTCCCTCCCTCTTTCAAACGTTATACACGTTCACTGATGCTGATGATAAAACTGTTAGTTCTTGATGTTGATAGTGATAAGGATGATGGTGATGGTGGTGATGATGATGATGATGATGATGATGATGATGATGATGACAACATAAAATAAAAAAGAGGACAAAAACTCTGTTGTAACGATTAACGTTATAAAACGGCGGCACTAAGGGGCGGGGGAGGAGAGAATGATGCTGATTCTGATGCAGAATTGAGAAACGTGGGGTTTTTTGAATAAATAAAAAAGGTTGCCCGATTCTCTGACTGGTTGCTTTAAATATCAAAGAAATCCAAGCAACAATTTTAAATAAAAACATTTTATTATATCTTCCTCATTCTTTCTCCTCTTTCCCTTCCTTTCTCTCTTTTTTCTCTCTCGCTTTTTCACTATCTTTTTCTTCCTCGCCCTTCCCACCGCTTTCGTTATCCCCTTCTTTCTCACCATTACACATGTACTTATTTATTTATTTAGTCTTTACTTCCTTGGACCCAAAAGGGGGTAATAAAAACCGTTCTACCATGTGGATCCTGTCTGTCTGACTAGTGGTTACAGGCATGTACTGTGGGCTCGACATTCCGGGTTCTAATTCTGACTAAATCACCTTCTTCACTAATACCATTGGGGAAAAGTATAAATCCATATTTTCTCTCCTTATCTATGAATTAAATAGTAGGATAGACTAGATTCTCAAGCCATGCTTGAGCAATTAGCCTAGGGGAGAAGAAAAACTCAATATAACATCAGTCTTCTCGACTTTGTTTTCAGTCGTCTTGAACCTTTCCTAATGCCGGTTAAGGAGAGTTGAGGATGTAGGTGCACAAGTTACAGTTGCACAACCCTTGTTTTAACAATCGACTTTCCACGCTAGCACATTTGCAGGAGGTATCGATTATCTCTTGAGATGTCAACAGTAATGCGAGTTTCATGTCATTCGATATGTTTTACCAGTTTCTTCATCTTTAAAATATGTTCAACATATTGGCAATTTACAAAAAAAAAAAAGGGAAAGAAAAAAAAGCCCCCCCCCCCCCGATATATAACCTTTATTCAATTAATAGTGCTTACTTACCACGAGTGCTGGATGTGACAATTTCGAAGATCCTTAAAAAGAGGTTGGGACAAAAATAAAAATGGCCTCAGTCGAGAAGGATCTCCTCTTTCGACCGATTGCAGAATATTCTGATGTCAGCCGGATAAGTATCGTCTGCTGACATGATAGAAAGATATTGATTTTCTTTGGTTTAACAATAACACGTGCCGCTATAGAATAGCAAAAAATAAAAGCTTCATCACTTTCGAATTTTACCATGGAAGAAACTGTTGTATGCATGTTTTAAACTATAATAATGGAAGCAGAAACTGTATCGTAGACTTCGACATTCGAATATGATTTGGAAACGTTTTTAAAACTATCAATTCGAAAGTAGATTCTGGCTAAAGGAATTGTATAGTTAACATATATATGAGTTTTTTTTTTTTATTTTATTTTTTTTTTTTTGTTTTTTAAGAAATCCAGCAGAGTGCTTAATTATAAGGAAAATCCGAAAATAAGAGCGTATTATTTATGTTTGTTTTGTTTACAGAAAGTTTAGATAAGTCATTGGTACCGTCGGTTTCAAACTCGATAAATAGGGACCGTTTTAGATGCTCATATTAAGCTCTCTTCAGCCAATACTCATGAAACCAACGATACCGATAACTTATCTAAACTTTCTGTAAACAACATATATATATATATATATATATATATATATATATATATATATATATATATATATATATAGACCAAAAACACCCTACAATTTCATTTTCTATTAACATTGTATACTTTTAACGTATGAAAGATTTCTTATCTCTAAATTTGTTATAGTTAAGTTGACTTAAGACATGAAAACAATAGGGGTCGATTTTTAGAAGTGGGTGAAAAGGTAGTAAAAAAAAGAAATTACTCGGAGTCCAGATTGCATGTTTGCCACTCGGACATAAGGTTAATAATGTAATAAGGTAAGTCATTTTTTTTTTTTAAGAAATGAAGGCCTCACTAACAAGAAAGCGACAAACAACCATTTTGTTTCTCATATCAAAAAAGAGAAACAAAATCTAATTTTTATAGGTCGGCAAAAAATCTGGCAAAAGTGTAGTATAGTTAACAACGCAACAAAATAAGTGGGGAAAAATAAGTACCTATTCAAATTGGCACTTATGGTGGCAATTAAAAAAAAAGGAAACTACAAAAAAGGCTGTATGATGTACCTACTCGTTACAGAATGGTGATGTCATATTCCGAAAATTATGTAAATCGATCAAGTAGATTTTTTTATAACTAAGAAAATAAAAATTTAGCAATTTTACTACTAAATTGTATTGAACATAAGGTTGATTTTTTACCCCAACACTTCGATTTGAGTTGTCTCCCTTATTTATTTGATTGTATTTCATTAAGCTCGACAACACTACGACTTGCTTACTCGTAAAATTTAATTTTTTTGAATGAAAAAAAAACCAAAAAAACTACTTGATCTAATTATGTAACTTTTAGAATATGACATCTTGAATAAGCACCCAAACAATATATAAATGAAATGGCTTTTCTCCCTGTTGATTGCAGTATGTTGCTGGTCCTGTGCAATTCTAGGAGGTCCACCCACCCAGACTTTGCATTCTCTCTTTAAGAAGAAGTTGGTTTATTGCTAATCATCTGAGGCGTCCCTACTGGGAAATGCAGACAGAACTGCCCAAACATTTTCTGAGGTCAGAGTGCTCCACCTTTGAAGTGCTGGCTATTCAATCCCACTTTCCGATTTTAGTGTCGCATCTTGTAGCCATGGTAGAGAGATAAATACCCTATCCCAACTATCATAAGTGGACCAGCAGCTAATAAAGCAAAAGTTTTTGCAGAAAACTTTGCAGAAAGTTGTCTGTGTCTTTCTCACTATATGTTACTTTGATAAATACACATTCAATAATTTTATGTACTATTAATCGAATATTTATCCAAATTAAAAGAAAAATCGAGGAAAAACTAAAACACATTGTTAAAAATACTTATTATTAATTATTATTATTATGACTATTTTGAATTATTTCTTTAGGTTCTCCCTTCGATAATATGTCTCTACTCAAGCAATGCCAGGTAAATATAGATAGTATTTTACTATTAACATATAAAATGCTTCAACAACCATCAATACTATAGTAAGAACTTTGATGTTGAGTTGATTAGGATTAGTGCTGTAGTCTTTGAACACTGAAGACATTAGTTTTGCTTCCTGTACTAATTTGTCACACATGCCTCCTTTTTTGGTCCAAGGCAAGATGGAGGAGCCAATGGTAGTGAGTAGAACCACTACATTAACCCCCCACCCTTAAAAATTCTTGGTCAACATCTGCCACAAAAACAATGGATAACCCTAAACCATCTGAGATTAAAGAAAGCTTCAGTGCAACCATGCATAAATGGGGTTCCCCCGTACAAATGTGGAAACCCATTACAAACTTTTGTACACAATCACCAACTGCCCCAAACACGGGCCTCAAAATGGCAAACATGATCTTTTTGAAACTGGAGAAATATATTGAACCAACTAAAATGTATATAGGCAAAAGTCAGAAGAAAAAAAATGACAAAGTACAATGATTTTTCTGAATTTTTGAGATGAGGATTGATAATTTGGATTATTTGAATTACTGTTCTCATCTTGAGTGTTATTCTCAGAACATTTTGGTTGATTTAATTTCTGGTCTTCTTCAGACATATCTTGTTGACCTCAAGAATCTTTCTGCCCAATTTTGCAGATTCCCAAGTTCAACAAAATACAGATAAAGTCAGAGGTTATATTGACCAAAACATTGTGAGAGTAGCACTCAAGATGAGAACAGTAGTCAGATTAATAAAAATAATAGGTCAATTTTAGCAGTTACATATGCCATAAAAAAAATAGATCTGGATAAAATAAAGTCCCTGAAAATTTCATATAGGTATGATATACTCACACCGACCCATATAATACATCCAAAGATAATTGAAATCACGTTCTGTACTAACAAACATGAAACAATAACAATGACTAATCTAAAATCATTCCTTAATAAACTGTGAGTGGCAGAAAAAAAACAACTAATTTTAAACCCCTGATATTATACAAAAAGGGGGGGGGTAATTGAGATGTTTATGACCTCTAGGGAATCTTTTTTAATATAAAAATATTTATATATTTAACTTGTGTTACAGATTTGTATGCATAACAGTCATGCTTCAAATTCCATAAGAATATGGTATTGGGGGGTGGTCAACATTTGAACATTACCTACTCCCCCCACCACCACCACCACACACACACGTCATGAAGGGATCTTAAAAAAAAATATTTTATTCTTTCAATCAAATTTTATGCTCTTTGCATGTAATATAAAATTTCACTAAACCTGTGGTAGATTGAGAGATGATAATCAGCTTGCATGTAAGAAGTGCAAGACAATGGAGATGGATGAGAACTCAGATGTGGAGAAAATATATTTAGATGGCAAAGCTAAAAGTTTTGTCACATTGATGACACCACTGGAGCACTGTGAAGAGCAAGTGCTATTGTAATTGCAAAAGTTATGTGCAGATAGACTAAGTTCACAGAACTTATGCCATTACTAACCAGCAGAGCATTACCATTATCAACCAAGGAAAACAGAAATCACTTTTTCCATAGCTACCAACGTAATAGATGCACTGAGACTAAAGCTGCCTTCAGGACTGCCAGCAACTACTGTAAAAGAGTAATAAAAAATGCAAGAGAGCTATATGCCCAGTCTGTTAAATCCAAGGTAGCTGATCAGCGGCTTGGTTCCCACCAATTTTGGCAAATAACAAATAGGATCCTGAACAGAAGTGTGCGTTCTATCCCAACCATTATCAATGGACCAGAGGTCATCTCGTCAGCGTCAGACAAGGCCAAACTATTTGCAAAGAACTTTGCAGCTAATTCTACCCCATGCAACGAAGGCCATCAACTCCCCATATTTCCTCCTATAACACAGAACACGCTAGGTAACATACAAATATCCGTGCATGAGGTCGCCAAGCTAATCAAGAACCTAGATTCCAGTAAAGCAACTGGCCCTGATGGCATCCCAATTATAGTGTTAAAAAAAGCTTCAACCAGAACTTGCTCCCATACTTACGAAACTGTTTAAGCGCTGCCTTAAGAAGTGCTTTCCGACTCCCTGGAAGACCTCATCAGTTTGCCCTGTATTTAAGAATTCAAGTGATAAGTCATCTCCCTCTCAGTACAGACCAATAAGTCTCCTGTGTGTTATGAGTAAGTTGCTGGAATTCATATTAAATAGAGAAATAGTCAACCACCTCAGCAGAAACAACCTTCTTAGTGACACACAATATGGTTTCCGCTCTGCAAGATCTACCGCAGATGTGCTGATGGTTATATCTCACAGGATTAGTGAATCTCTTGACAAAGGCTTCCTTTCTAGGGCAATTGCTCTTGACATATCAAAAGCCTTCAACAAGGTATGGCATAAGGGTCTACTTCACAAGATTTCCAGCTACGGCATTACTGGAAATGTTTTCTCAATCATTAAATCATTTCTCTCTGATAGGCTCATGAGAGTAGTGGTTGATGGACAAAAATCAGAGACCTGCAGTCCCTCAGGGGTCAATCCTGGGCCCAACTCTCTTCCTGATCTACATCAATGACCTCCCTAAACACATACTTAAATCATTCGTTGACATCTATGCTGATGACACGACCATCTACAGCAACACATCAAAGGCTGTAAATGACAAAGTTCTCTGATTCTCTCTCCTCTGATCTCGAGCGCGTGGTTCAGTGGGGGAAGACGTGGCTGGTTACCTTTAATGCATCTAAAACCAAACTCCTATCCTTACATCATCAACGCTCTGATCCCCATCTGGCATCAATTGGGATGGATGGCTCTCGTCTGGGAGAGGCCCCGTGTTTTGATAAGCTTCTGGGTTTGACCTTTACTCCTGATCTGAAATGGAACACGTACATCAAGTCTGTTGCCAAGGTCGCTGGAAAGATGGTGGGATCCTTCTACCACTCCAGAAGATATCTCACTACTGATGCAATTCTCTATCTATATAAAAGCCAAGTACGTCCAAGGATGGAATACTGCTGCCATATCTGGGCAGGAGCTGCTAAAAACAGCCTATCCTGCCTTGACAGAGTACAAAATAGACTTTGTGGCTTAGTGGGGGATGCGCTTTTCTCTACCCTGCAACCTCTCTCCCACAGAAGAGACGTTGTGAGCCTATCCTTGTTTTATCGTTATTTCCATGGCAGGTGCTCGTCTGAACTCCAATCTCTGGTCCCGCCTCACCAATCTTTCACAAAAAACACCCGTCTAGCTGAATCCACTGTGAAAAATTTCCCCCACTCTTTATCTGTGCCTAAATCAAAACGCGGATTCCATGAACAAAGCTTCTTTCTTAGAACTGCACGCCTGTGGAACTCTGTTCCGTCTGCCTGCTTCCCACCTGACTACAACTTGGATGTGTTCAAGTCCAACGTTAACAAATTCCTAATGAACCGCCCCCTTAAGTAAACACTTCATCAAATCTCCACACTAACGTAATGTACTTGCAATAACCCTTATCCCTGAGTGGCTTCCGGGCCTTGATAAGTGGTGACCACTGTGTAAAAAAAAAAAAAGAAAAAAAGGAAAAAGTCTATCAGATATGTGTATGCAGTGCAATGATGTATGGAAGTGACACCCGGGTTAAGAACATGCATTGAATGGAGAGAAATGATCTCTTAGCCATGACTAGATAGAATTGTATTACTAGTATTCCTTATACTGAGGAATACACATTCAACCTCCTGGAAGACTTAGAACTAAATATTACTGTGGTTTAAAATATAAAGGCAACTAAACATGTTTTAGTAAAAGAAACTACTCACACGAGCAGCAGTGCATCTCTTTGGTCTTTCAGGCGGTTGGATTAGGGAAAGAAAAAATTTAAAAAAACAACTTGGGTTTATAGATGGATTCTTTTTATATGGCATAAATTTGCATATGAGAGGAATAGCGGCTATAAGAAGGATAAATTGAAGAGGACAATGAGTTGAGTGTTTCACAGCTGAAAGAGAGAGTATAGAACTTGAGGATGTTGTGAATTATAGTTTAAGTTAAGAGGAGTTCTCTCAGTTTTCTTGTTGGAATCACAGAGTTAGTGCAAATGCAGTGTTAGTGACAAGGAGTTCTGTTAATTTAGGGGCGGATTACAATTGCTTCGCACTTATATTCATTGTATAACAAGAGCAAGCTACTCTCATAGATTAAATAAAGAGTTTAAACAAGACACACCTGAAGAAGGCTGAAGAATACCATCAAAGATGAGAATAATAGTCAAGATAATTCAAGTAGTACAAATTATAAATCCTCATCTCAAAAATTCCGAAGCATAGCAGCAAAATTATGTAATGAATTTTGATAAAAAATTTGAATAAACATTCTAGACATAGGTTTAGTATCATTATCTCTTGTTTTTAATCTTCGTATGGGGACATAAAAGCGGTGCAATGCTGTTCTGTTTATGGAATTTATTTTTCCTCCCATCCCGAGACGAATAATTCACACTATTATGATATAAATAAATAGTTTGTAATGTAACTGTGAGGAAAATAAATCTTTACAAATCTCTGGTTTTTATCGTTGCAGTTTGAAAGGCAAGAATGCAGCCAAGGGTTTATTTTAACCTGTAAACAGTACTATACCCCTGATAAGTTTAAATGAAATCCGAGTGCATTTGTTTTTCATGGCCATTGCTCAAATGTGATGATACCTTAGACTCTTGCAAATTGCTGCTAAGAAAGCAGCTTGGCAGATTACAGGTGTGTCAGTAGTAGGCATCTCAGGTATCCCTAAAAGCTATCACCTGAGAAAGGGAAACCTAAATCTATCATCTGCTCCTTTCTAAAAAGGGATGCAATATAATCAGTATCCCCAGGGTTTCTTTTCTCTAACAAATATAAACAACTGTACGATAGAAAATGGAGAAACGAAATGTTGGTTTTATGTTTCCGAATTTTTTTTTTAAATGACCTTTCATAATTTGTATTATTTGGTTCTCATCATGGATATTACTCTCACAACGTTTCTGCCGTTGTAACCTCTAACCTTCTTCAGATGCGTCTTATCAAACGCTTGAATCTATACAGAATTTTTAATGGACCCTTTATTTAATCAACAGGGGTAGCTTGTTCTCATTCCATAAACTATGAGCAGGTAAAAGTCTTAAATAATTCTTAATTATATTCTTAGTATCACCTGTATTAAGAATTGAACCTTCAACCTCTCGAAGATTATCACTTAAAACTGATTATTACTTAGTATTTTATCTGTTGTGCCACAAGTTCTGTTAAACATTCCATACAAATTCTTAGATTAAACAAAGATTTAAGAAATTTTGCGACGTATTTGAAGAAGGGCGAATGTTACATTGTTTGAAACGTTGTGAGATTATTAACACTGAAGATGAGAATAGTAGTCGGAATAATCCAAGAAGAACGTCGGCTAGAATTGAATTACTTAATACTTTATCTGTTACAGTATGGATCCTTGCAATTGTAAATTACTAAAGATTTCTACCGGGTCATGGTTGATGAAACGAGAGCATGCTAACCCTGTGGAGTCAATAAAGAGTTCTGTACAAATTTCAGAGTTTTAAAGAAAGATTCCCAAGTTCAATAAGATACAGATGAAGAAGGTCAGATGTAACACTTGTCAAAACGTTGTGCAAATAACACATAGATGACACAACGAAAGCAGTAATTTTAATGATCCAAACCTATTTGGGTTATTTAATGTCAAACTACAATACATTTTGTCAATGATTACTTGTATATGATTAGTTGAATACAAGTTGCTTTTATCTATTCTATAACAGGAGAGATGAAATTCTTTGCATATGCCTTTCCTTATAGCAGTAGTGTGTAATTGAATGTTATACATCAGATAGGATTCGTATCGATTATAGTTAATTCGAAAATAACCGATATGTATACATATTGACAATTCACACACTCTTGACAGAGTGGGAAAGCTTGAAAGGGATGGCATCAACAGTGCTCTGAAGGCTATTTGTTTTCGCCAATTTAAAATATGGTTGGGGAAAATCATTTAATATTGTTTTTAACAGTAACTACATAAAATATTTTTTAAAATAAAAATATTAATGAACATGTGTTAATCTGGCTCAAATTTAAATTTTTGGGAAAATGGCTATGGTATTAAATTAGAAAACTTGTATTCTTTATACTATATACAATTCATTGAATAAATGCTAAAAATTTCATTAAAATTAAATACTTCTGATTTTTGGTAATTAAAAAAATGAACAGATTCACTGGTTTACAAATAATAGTCACATAATGAGGACCCTGTATCATAAACTTGGGTTGGAGCTGATGGACTTCATTGCTGGGACCACAGCCCACTCATAAATCTATTATATAAATCTCACCCATCTGTTTAAATGTATGTATGTATGTATGTATATATATATGTCTACTTTAAACTTTCAACAGAGGCAACAGATTTTCACAAGATCGGTATCATTTTGAAGCTCGACCCTTCAGACGACAAATATCGAAGAATTGGCTAAAAACATTAATTTCTTCACTCTGAACTAGACACTTTTCTACAAGGAGGGATCGCTTTTTTTCACCGATATTTTTGAAAGTCATCCCCTCTTTTTGATTAACTAGCCTTAATTTAAACCTTCACCACTTCCGGTTTGGTGATAGACGCAACGACAAAGACGTCACATTATTTTTCACATTCTTTTCCTCCTTCGTGGTACGAGTTCGAGCCTGCCTGCTGACTATGACTTTTTTTTTTTTTTTTTTGCTCAACCTACACCTTCAAATACCCGGGCAATGCCGGACATCCAGACCAGTAATAAATAAATCATAAATGAATATTTATGAATCGGACGTACTGGCACTGAATGTATGTAATAGGACAATGTGTTATAAAAATACAAATTCAATTTGGAATTCTTTGGTTCATATGCTGCCGTTTTTGTTATTGCATGAATTATTCTATTCTCAGAATGAGATGATTATATTTATAAAATCGTTTAGAAGAAAAAGGTCTGCTGAAAATAGTTCTGAAAAAGTTTTAAATAAGTTCTTTTGAATAAACAATTATCGAATTGAGAAAAATATAAGAAACTGTAGCTAATAAGCTAATGAATTTGATTATTTGAACACAAAGACATATCCATAATATAACAGAAAAGTCAACATGGCGATTTGGTTTGGTTGTTTTACGGCATATCAACCCTTTTCAGGTTATTTAATGCTGAATCCAGTTATTTTAGAAATAGTATTCATCTTACATCCAGTTATTTTGTAGAAGGTGTGTTTTAGGAATCCAGTAGGAAAATGGGTGTGCAAAAAGAAAAAGGGAGGGAGTGGGGGCTTTTTTTTGTTTTAGGGTGTTGCAGAACATGGTTGAGTTCTGCAAAAGAGAAGAAAAGACAATAATATTTATGTGCCGTGTATTTTAGTCAGGAAGCCACTGTTTTTCAGACAGCCTCATCTGGTAAAACCATTGGATGCAGTTTAACGTCTTGCCCAGGACAATGAACACGGTGAAGTCCTAAAATCATATTGATATTTATCTGTGCAGACCGCATTTTATTTTGTCTTACTATTATGGATATTAATTGACATAGCTTTAAAAGAGTTAAAATCACTTGTGCATTGATTGAAGTACAAATAGCAGCTCTAACCAAACAAGTAAAATAATTGTAGTCTCCTTGTTCTGAGTAAGTCTGAGCTTTTATAATCGTCTATTCCCACAGAAACTTTTCCGGCAAAATTTTAACTGACAAAAACAAAATGTTTGAAAATTCAAATACTAGTATTGTATCGATAGTTTATTGATATCAAACCTGGTCAGTACAGGTTGAGGATATGTGTTGCATGGAGAGAAGTAATATGAGAATCATATGATGGATGTGTAATGTAAGTCTTAAAAACAGGCTTAAATCTGATGACCTCATAGGAAGATTAAATCTGGACAATATAGGCAGACGTTTCCAAAAACAGAAGACTTTGTTGGTTTGATCACATTGAAAGAATGAATAAAAGTGCTTGAGTTATTAGGTGTAGAACATTTGAGGTAGCAGCGTCAGTTGGAAAAGAGAAAGCAGAGAAAAATATGAAATTTGAAAGGAATAAACACTTGTCCAGAGATGGGATAGTTTGAACATCAATTTCTAAAAATTTCTAAATACTGTCCAACACATGCCAGCATGTAAAACAGATGTTAAATGATATTTTTTAAATTATATAATTTTTTTTGGTAATAAAGGATAAAAAAAGAAAATGCCACTATTTCCAACCTAATCTGCATTTCTCAAGTTTAAAAAATAAAGTCTTTGAAATAGCAGGTAAATGTCTGGCATCCATTCCTGCCAAAAACAAAAAGATAAAATTTAAAAAAATAAAATAAATAAAATAAGGGCTGCTTTATTTGTATTCGATTATTAAAATTAATAAATTTAAAAATTGAATTATTTAGGATTTCTTGCTCATAATTATATTTTAAATTTATTAAAATCTTAGTTTTTAATCTTATGATTATTTAATTAATCTTATTTAAAATTCAAAAGCAAAATAAATCTGAGTTGAAATTGTTTTCTATTGTTATAGATTTTTATTCATATTTGATTGTATAATTCTCAATGTTTGTTTCCAAATTATTTCTTTGAAAAAAAAATGTCAAAGAATCACAATTTTAATTTTTAGATGTAGGTTTTTACTTGCGTCATTATTGCACCAAATGTTGTGTAGGGGTACATATTAGGACATAACGGGATATGTATAACGGATGATGACGATGATGAGGGAGACATTTATAGTTCTTATAACATATAGAGAGGAGGAGATACTTCACTTATGATGATGGTGAGGAGGACACATAACTTGGAAGGGTTTACACAAAGTTCGCTATAGATGATGATAAAAAACATTTACCTTTTTGTTGTAAGGAATGACGAGACGAACAGTTAAAAACATAGATGGTGATTCCTTTATTCATCTGGTCGATGACGTCAGGAATTCAAACTTGGATCTATATGGTCTAATCTTCTACCCTTCGCTTTTAAGGGGCTCTCCTCTCCAACTGACTATCTCTCATCAACTGTCAACTTTCGATTCTGTCTGATGAACTCCTCTAACTCTGAACCCACAGATTCCTATATTGAGAACTCTCCTTTGTTTATGACATCAGAAGTGTTTTTCAAACGTGACTAATTTTCAGGTGGCTTTACATATGTTTGTCCAAACACACTTTTGGCAAACAAAAGAATCCTCAATTCTTTCTAACCTATTTTTAAACAGTATAATTTAACTTGCATTTTGCATTCATTTAACTGACATTTTTAATATCTAGATTTCTAAAAAATGGACAATCGACTCTTTTTCCGATACAAACAATATTTAACTATTTCTAATAGAATTAACAATAGATTGAATTTCTAACATTGCATTTTTCCATTATCTTTAACACTTGCCTACAGGGTTCGATTCTAACCTTATCCTAATATGATTTTCACTTATCTAGTATGCCTTCTTACTTACATGATAAGGAACAGCCCTTCATGTAACACAACTATAAGAATCCACTTAAAAAACGACCCTGGTGTCTAACTCTGTCCTGTGGGGAGGCATTGTAAATAGGAACTATCAGGTGACTTACTCAATAAAAACAAATCTGGGAGCTCACCTCCTCCCACCATTCTGTTACAAGACCAACCATTGAATAGAATGCTAATACTGGAAGCTACCATAGTTTCTGATTATCAAAAAATAAAATTAAGACTGATCAGAGAAAGATAAGGAAACTATTTGAAACAAATAGTCTGAGGAAACGGAGAGAGAGACAGTTGCCAAAAAGGTGTGGGAGACAGAGGCTAAATCCATCCAGACAGCTGAAATTCCTAAAGGGACTGGCAGAAATACGTCCACCCAGTTCCCTCAGAAAGACATCTAATTCATAGAAAACGGCTAGAGAGAGAGGGAGAGGGGGAAGAGAGAAAGAAGGTGGGGGATGTCCACGCAGAGTTAGCTTAGTTGTTTTGTTATACAACATATCAACTTTTTTCAGGTCATGCCAATGACAGGGAACGTCTTGGTCATGCCGAATTAAAGTAATTTTAGCAAAAGTTTATGTAATTGAAGTTCTTAATGTCTTCAAATATTCAAAGAGCAAGTAAACTACTTGTGACCCGTTGGGTCAGTATGTTGTATATATCTATATAAATAAAACAGTAGATGTATGTATGTATGTATGTGTCCGTGTGAAAATACTGATAAACTCTTAAACTACTGGTCACATAACACTAAAATTAGCACAAAATAGTAATCATACACTATAATGAGTAAAATCTTTGTTTGGATGAATGAATAATGCATAGAGAAATATGCAAAATATTCATTTCAACTTGCTGATATATTTCTGTTATTTTTGTGCATGCACAAATTCATTCATAGTTTAAAGTGGTTTAATTTTAAATCTTTCTTATCTGTCGATAGCTCAAATGATAGGGAATGTGGCTGGAGTGCTAAATGTTTTGGTTTCGATGGCACCAAAGTCATTTTTTTTTGTTTTTAACTTTTGAAATCAGTACTATATATTATGTGCAATATAATATTCAATGAAAAATTGGCTTTGTAATAATAAATACGAAATCTGCAGGAATTAAAATATATTTAAGCTTATTTTACGACTGGACAAGTCCCCCCACCTCCTCTGCTAACTATTAAATGTTCATTAAAATGTTTTGAAATTTCCAAATATTTCCTATCCTATTTTTTCCAAAGATTGTTTGTCTTTTATAAAATTAAGTTGGAAATATTTTTTCACTATCTGGTTTTGGTTCTCATACAGATTAGCCAAGTTACTTGCGATATGGGATAGCATATTGCAACATCATATTAAGGAGGGTTTACTTAAACAGCAACCTTCATGTTGTCAGCTAGATATCTTACCCATTGAGGTATATGCTAATTACTCTCATACTAACCTTTATAAATAGATTAATTGCATTGTGTAACGAGTTAGAAAAGTGCTATTAGTTCTTTTAAGGGGAAGCTAGAGATGCAAAGCTACTTCCATTATGTTCACATGCAAATACCTTTGTATTTAAGGTACACTCATTAGTATGTCTTCGTTTTCATGGATAAACATACAGACAGACAAGAAAGCGTTTCCTTTAGTATATATATATATATATATATATATGAGAGAGAGAGAGAAAGAGATTTAGGTATGTATCGAACAATAAAGAGAGACTGACAGACAGAGAGGCATTACATACTAAACTACCAAAGTTCTTCACTTGCATTATATTAAAAAAAGGAAAATATATTCTTTGATTTCATATAATAGGTCCCACACTGTCAACTAGGCTTCAACCTCTGTCTCATCGACAAAATGTTGTATCCCTCTGCCTATTTTACAAGTATTTTAATGGTAAGTACTCTGACGAACCACAAGCCCTTGTATCCCCCCTTGACATAAATACCCTCGACAAACCCGACAAGCAGCTAAATCGCACCCTTACACAGTAAAGACCCCTAGATGCTGAAAAGCCTTCTACTCTAATAGTTTCTTCCCTTAGACTGCTAGACTTTGGAATTCCCTTTCAGGTCTCTGCTTCCCTGACTGTACTGACATGCAGAAGTTCAAGTGTAATGTAAACAGACATCTTACTGTTCAACTCCTTACATAGTATCCCTGCAAATTATGTCCCAGATAGTAGCCCCTACATCAAAGTGGCACTAAATATTGTTTGGGAGTGAAAATGCAATAAAAAATTAAATAAAAAAAAAGTTTGTCTTTTATTATTTAAACAAAAACTTATTTTTATTTAAAAATTTTTTTTATATAAAATTGAAACCGCACACTCAATGTTTTTAGTTTTATAATTTTTATAATTTCCCAACTAAACAATTCAGACATTTGTTAAGTCGATTTTTAAGATAAAAATCATAAGAATCTGATACGTATTTGAAGTTTTATGAGGGTTCTGTATCCAGGGATCATTTAGAGATGGGACCACGTAGATATTCAGCACATAAAGGTAACATCGAAATTCAAGACCACTTTTTTCATTTACTTGGGATGATTAACCGGAATTGGAAATCAGAAAAATCGAAACATTTGGGGATATTGGAATCGGTATTGGAATCAGGAAAATTTGTGCATATTTTTCAATGCGAAAAACGATTTCTTAAATAACTGCTAGTAGTAATAAAATAATAAATATTTATTGATTTGAAACTACCAGTAAAGCTAAAATCTATAGATCACCCACCCCAACAAGTGTGTTTTTTACATTTGAGAAAATATATGTACAGTTAATATGTGTTTTTACGGTAATCAGGAAAAAATAACTTTATCATTAAATATTTAGAAATTTATAAAGAATTGGAATTGGTAATTGTATCAAGGAAAAATATTGAAATCGTCCAATCATTATCGTTTACCCTAAAAAATATTATACATAAGATTTAAATTTCATTAAAATAGGATATATTTGAAGTTTTGAGGGGGGTATGCCTTCATGGTTTCCTTAGGGATGTGCTTAGAGATTCAGGAATATATTTTTAGATTCCATGCAGAGTTGTAATCCATGATTTTATTATTAACTCAGTTTCATTGAGAAAAAAAAAGGCGTTTTTATCACTGAAAACAAAGAATAAATGAGATTATTTAAGTATTCAGTAAGTTTTTCTTGGGATAATGGTAAATGTTTCTTTTGCAAAAACAGAGAATATATTTTCCCCAAAATGATACAAGAAGTCAGCAATCAGAATTTAGGGATTTTTTTTTAGTTGTCCTAATTTATTCGGTTTCTTTGATAAACAAGAATAGGAGAAAAGAAAAAAAAAGTTAAAAAAAAAAAAAGGTAAGAAAAACAAACAGACTTGGATTCGGATTCTTGAGCCAAAATGGAATTTCCCTTTTTTTTCTCTCAGAGTTGGAATAGGTGGGATCTTCCTCTCTTGGGGGAACGTGTGCAAAGTAACGATTTCTTCACTTAAAAGGAAGAAACAAAATAAAGCAAAATCTATTTGATTCCTAAACCTTACTATGAGTATGAATAATCAGAAAATTATATGACAAAGCAAATAGAAATCTGATTTTTTTTTTTCTAAACAAAAATCTTAAAATTCTCTTTTCAGTATTTTAATTAATAATTAAACATGGCAAACAAGTTTCAGAATTTTTAAGATGAGGATTGATATTTTGTAGTATTTTTATTATACAACTATTGTTCTCATCTTGAATGTTATTCTCACAACGTTTCGTCTGATATTACATCCAATCTTCTTTTGTTGAACTCTGGAATGTTCTAAATGACAGTCTTATGGAGGTTGGAGTTCAGTGCTCATTACAAGTGGTACTAACTATGAATATAATAATAATTATTAAAAATTTCTACCCGATCATGGCTGATCGACCAAGAACAATTTACCAGTGTGAATTAAATAAAGAGTTCAGTTTGAAAATTCCGTACAAATTTTCAAGCTTGACTTCGAGTTGCATGAGTGTAAAAAGATAGCTTCAAACTTTTGGGGTATCAAATCCGAAGCTACACTCTCAAATGAACATGGGGGGCAGTAGTGGGAATCTTTACTTACACAAACGTATGGACACTAAACATAGGGCCTCAGGGGGCCCCACCTCTGTTAGTGAAAGTGAGCGCTGTAACCTATAAAAACCTCCCTCTTCTCATGGTGGGGTTATTATGACAATTTCGGTAGCTCTATAACAAACAGTGTGACCATGCATAGGATTACCATTTATAAGAGACAGTATTGGGGCCTCCACCCCATTGGCAAGGGTGAGCAGTGTAACTTGGCAAAACCTCTCCCCACTCCATGATGGGTTATCCTGCCATATTTGGTAACTCTACAAGTGTAAATAAAATGGTGTGAGCGTGCACAAGGTTTCCAATTATAAATGACCCTCACTAGGGCCCCACACTTGTTAATGGGGTGAATGGTGTAACCTGTCAAAACCTTCCTCTCCACATAGTATGTTATCCTGCCAAATTTGATAGCTCTATGGAGTGAGCATGCATAAGGATCTCCACCTAGGGTGCTGCCCCTATTGGTGGGAAGTGACTTTATCATATCTATTTTTGCTCCTTGATACTTCTATCATTATATGTAGTCGGTTTAGTATAATAGTAAACCATATAGAAGTCTATTCATGTACAGACAGACACACACACATACACACACCTTGAGCTTTATTATATATATATGTACACACACACACCTATTAAATTTTCTCACTCTGACATTGATATTAAAAGCCTACTTTTCCTATTTAAAAATTATTAAAACAAATTTTTTAATATACTTAGTCATAGATATGTGGGCGACTACATGAAATTTAACTAATTTGCATATTTCTTTGAAAAACGAGTGTTAATTACTTATTCATTTTATTATGAATTCTATATATACATCGTTTGTACATTCTGCATAATTGATTAGAAGTTAAGATGAAAACGTTCAAGTGCACAGAAATATTTTTATATCTATCTATATAAAAGTGACCTTGCAAAAAGTCTCCACCAAACTCCTCTCTGAATATCTCTCTCTCTCTCTCTATATATATATATATATATATACACTTTATATCAAATTTCAACCGAGTTGAACTTTGATATATAAAGTATTTAGACTTGTAGTACACTTTTAATTTGGTTTTTAGTTGGTTAAATTGTTGCTAAGATGACAAAATTGAAAAAAGAAAAAACACTGACCTTGGCCTGGTGTAAGTCAACAATATCCGTTTTTTTCTGCACATGCACTAATTAAAAGTTATAGCGTAGACAACATTATTTTTTGCAGTTTTTGTATATGTATGGATTTAGGTGATACACTAATGGATAAGGCTGGAGAGCTGTACGGTTTGGTTTCAATTCTAGCTGATGGCATACAAGTCGTTTTTTTTTTTTTACTTTGAATTCACTAATATATAATACTAGGTACAACATAATCAATAGAGAATTGGCTCTATAATAATGAATATGAAATCTACATAAATTAAAATATAATATTTATCATATTTTATGACCGAGCAATGCCAAGACGACCTGCTAGTAATATCTTTTTTCTTTTTTTTTTTTTTTCAAAACCCTAGAATAAAACCGCTTTCTGCAGTTAATGGTAATAACATTTCGGGTAAATGCATCCGCTTTCCACAGCAAAAAAGTTCCAATGAAGCAACAGTAATGCCTCAATTTCAGTCTCAAGAGTCCGATATTATTTTCCTGGAAAACCTTTTGTCACTCTGATCAAATAATTGCTTCTCTCAACTTATTTTTATTACCTTATCCTAGTGTATGTAAAGTGGAAACACAAAGTATTTAACGGATACTAACACATCTTTTACCCTTTCCATTTACACCTCATGATGGTAAAATTATGTACAAGGCTGGTTTTTAATGTGGAGAATCCAGCTCCTCACAAAAGAGTTACTCTAGACTGGAAATAAAAGTAAAAAAAAAAAGAAAGTTATTTCAGTATGAGTAGGATTTTTCTTCTCAGACTTAGTTTTTTTTGTTTATTTATTTATATTTTTTTTTTTAGACAGGGAAATCAGCATTTATCAAGGTTGAAGGCCACCCGAGGATAAGGATTAGCGAGTGTACAGTGGTCACTAGCAACAGCATAATTGTTAGTGATGAAAGGGTATAATTTGAATATTTAAGGAGACGACTCAACAAGAATTTGTTTATATCGGACTTGAAGACAGTCATATTATAGTCAACTGGAAAGCAGAACAGAGTTCCACTGGTGGGCAGTTCTAGAAAAGAAGCTTTGTTCATGGAATTTGCGTTTAGATTTATATACAGTTAGAGAGTGGGGGATATTATAGATCGTGGTTGAATGCTGTTTGTGAAAGTTTGGCAATGAGAACCATAGATTAGAGCTCAGACAAGCACTTGCCATGAAAATAATGATAGAGCAGAAACAGGCTTGCAACGTCTCTTCTGTAGGAAAGAGGTTGAAGGCAAAAGAAAAGGGCATCATCTACTAGGTTTTGAAACCAGTTTTGAACTCAGTCAAGGCAGGATAGGTTTCTCCGATTCTGAGTTCCGATCTCTAGAATTTTAAACATTCTGAACCCAATCCCTAGAATTCAAAATCTCAGACTCTTACTTTTTATTATAAAGTTTTCTAATATTAAGAAATCCTGTTGATTATTAGAAGATTAAAAAATCTGACTCATACTCGTAATATTTTTACATATCCAACTCAGATTTCTTCCCACTTTGACTCTGCAGCCCTGTTTTCTTTTAGCTTGTTTTTTTTTTTTTTCATTATTTGAATTGGTTTGGGATGGGAAATTACTGAAATTAAAAAAAAAATTAAACATCTTAGATTAATTTTTAATGCATGCAAGGGAAGGAGGAAAGTTTACTGATTAAATTTAATGTAAAGTGATTCCTTGTGCCAGATTTTATAGCAAGAACCATGTTACTAAAAACGCTCTCCTTTTTTACTAAGGGGCTAGGAAATGTATGGAGACAGGTACCCATCACCCTACCCCACCAAAACATAAGCAAGATAATTTAAGGTAATATTACTCTTGCTATAAATCCGTCATGGAAGATCAATTTACATTAAATTTAACAGCAAACAGCACCCACCCACGGACAGTCAAAATCAAATTAAGAAGGGTTGTTTTAGGAGAGGAGGGAATATAAAGCAGTTTCTGATAAAATTAGTTCAATTACTAAAATAGATAGAAAAAAATATACCTTTACAGAGACTGGTGTAATAGGTTCTGGGTACGATTTTAAAAGACATACAGTGGTGAGGTCCCATTTGGGGACTGTGGAGAATGTGGGGTTTCTCCTTAATTACAATTGCTCCTAGGTCCACTTCAGCCCAGAGTGGTCCGGTTACAGCATCTCTTGCTACTAGATCAGGCTGCCTGAAGATATTGGCTTCCTGACCAAAGTGCACCAAACATTACAGGCGACTGGGGACCGCCTGTGAATTTAATATTCCTTTTATACTTCCTCCTTCAGATGAAGCCGGTTCAACTTGCCTAGGGCAAATGCAACAATAACTGGGGTAATAGTAAAAATTTAAACACAGCAATTTTGATTATTAAATTTTATCTGGTCAGTTCTGCAACTTTTTTCATTTATACATTACATTCGACAATATTAAAACATGATCTTCATATTATGGCTAGGAGTTTTTTGAGATGAGAATTGATAATTTGTATTAGTCGGACTACTGCTCTCATTTTTTATGTTATTCTCAAAACGTTTCAGCCAATTTCCGGCAGATACTGCAAGCAAAGACCATATAAGACTTTGGTCAGTGTAGGGGCAACCCTTCATACCAATTGCCATTATCCAGCTCCCCTACTCCCCGGGGAGTTGGTCCCCATTTCCCCTTCACTCCTCACATTAAAAATCGGCCTTGTGCCTAATTTGCTCAGTGGGGGAGCAAATAAATACCATTTTCTTGGTCTTTTGGCCAAAATCAAAGTGTAGTATCTGTTCCGGCAGATACTGCAAGCAAAGACCATATGTGGGGGCAATCCCACATATAAGTAGGGGAAACTCTTCATACCAATTGTCACTATCCAGCTCCCCTACTCCCCAGGGAGCTAGTCCCCATTTCCCCTTCACTCTCCACATTAAAAAACGGCCTTGTGTCTACTTTACTCAGTGGGGAAGCAAATAAATACTCTGTATATAAGGACGGGTTTTTTGTGAGAGGGTCGGAATGTTATCGTGATTTTGTGATGACGACGACGAGTTGAGAAATAAAGAGAAGATTGCTTTACGCAATTGGAGTTATATTTTGTACGCATTAGTACGAATTACAGATTTTTTTTTTATCCGAGTTAAAAAAATTAATTTCAACACTTCAATTATTTGATAAATTAATAGTATTAACAACAACAATAAAAAAGTAACTTTATATGTAACATACTGTATACTGCTGGAAAAAAACTCTAATCTATCTATCTTCTATCTTCTATATATATAAATCTCAAACGTCTGTGTGTATGTATGTTTGTTTGTAACGCTAAAACTTTTGAAAGACGGAACCAAACTTGACAAATTTGGTATCATATCGAAGCCCCATCACCCGGATGACAAATATCGAAATTTCACGTCAAACGGACCACTAGAAGTTGGTCAACTGATCAGTTATCTTCGAGGGGGGCCCCCAAAAAACCTGTCATTATCTATATATATAAAAGACAAATGTTTGTTTGTAATGCTAAAACTTGAGATGAAAGATTCCTCTCCCCTAAGAATAAAACATATGTTCAATATCTGCTTTTGTTTTTTCATTGTTTATACAGTCCCGAGCAACGCCGGGTAGCCCTGCTAGTCTATATATATAAAAGCCAAACGTCTGTGTGTATGTATGTATGTTTGTTTGTAACGCTAAAACTTTTGAAAGACGGAACCAAACTTGACAAATTTGGTATCATATCGAAGCCCCATCACCCGGATGACAAATATCGAAATTTCACGTCAAACGGACCACAAGAAGTTGGTCAACTGATCAGTTATCTTTGAGGGGGGCCCCCCAAAAACCTGTCATTATCTATATATATAAAAGACAAATGTTTGTTTGTAACGCTAAAACTTGAGATGAAAGATTCCTCTCCCCTAAGAATAAAACATGTTCAATAATCTGCTTTTGTTTCTTCATTGTTTATACGGTCCCAAGCAACGCCGGGTAGCCCTGCTAGTATATATATAAAAGCGAAAATGTATGTATGTATGTATGTTTGTGTGTCTGCTAAAAACTTTTGACTGACGGAACAAAAATTCACAAACTTGGTATCATATTAAAGCCTCACCCTCCGGATGACAAATATCGAAAAATTAGCCCGAAAGGACCATCAGAAGTGCGTCAACTGATCGATTTTCTGCAGGAGGGGGGGAACCAAAAAAAGTGACATTTTAATGTTAAACATTACATATTTTTAAATCGATTTATAACTGCCCCCAAAAATACGGGCACCAACTTTTCTACATAAAGTATACACGGGCCGTTTATTTTGGGTCAACTTGTATTTAAAACCCGCTGAGTCATGTCATGTGATCTTGACGTCAGCAAGCTCTAATAGCAGTCTGAATTTACAAAAACATGTTATCGGTAAAAAAAAATTAACCCTTACACAAGCTAAACTATGAACTTCTACGCTATGGCAACGTTACCAAAGTTATTAGCACGTTCAAAATAGTTAGATACGATAGTTAAACGAAAAATAACAAGCCAAAAATGTGAAGTAAAAAAAAATACGCTTACAAAAAATATTAACGATCGAAGTTTTTACAAAAAAAAACAGCCAAACGCCATTTTCCAGTCTTTAGAGGAAGACGAAGTGAGAGAAAGAGAGAGAGAGAGAGAGAGAGAGAGAGAGAGAGAGAGAGAGAGAGAGCGAGAGAGACATACATAAACGCAAACAGAGAGAGAGAGAGAGAGAGATAGAGAGAGAGATGTCTAGACAGGAAACGAAATACGTAATTTAATAAAAAATAAAATACTGCTACGTCATCTCGTAACGTTCCCGTGATGACCTCATTTAGTGGCTATCTGTCAATCAAATCTCTTTCACTCGCTTTATAACCCTTATTTTAACACTATAATCAATTCTTCTTATTCTTAGCCTTGACATTTAAGTGGTTGGAGTTACTTTCACCTCCACGTTCTGGGTTCAATCCAGCCTCACGACCAAAACTATTTTTTTTTCTTTTACATCTTTAGACACGCGGGCAACGTTTCTTTATTTTTTTTTACTTCGCTTATTCTTTAGTTTACTCCCCCCCCCTATACACACAGCGGGGGGGGGGGGGGGGGTTCGCTGCTTTTTTTTTTTTTTTTTGGATTTGGTTTTTCCGATATTTTAACATCGTTTCAGGGTTATTATTTATCCCCCCCCCATACACACACCTAAAAACACCCGGGCAACGCTGGGTGCCCCCCCCCCTGCTAGTATATATATAAATGACCTTGTCTGTGTGTGCGAAACAGTCTCTAATAAACTCGTTTGTCAATTTTTGGTCTACAAACTTGAAATTTGATATATAAGGGATTTGGACCTGTGGAACAAATTCAATTTCGTTTTTTAGCTGGTAAAAATAGTTGCTAAGGGGTCAAAATTTAAAAAAATTGGAACTTATCAGGTGTAAGTTGACTCAATGTTACTTCTATGCATGTGCAAATATACATTTATCAACATTATTTTTTAAATTTTTATATGTATATGGTAACAAATAATGCTGGAGAGCTATATATTTTGGTTTCGATTCTAGCTGATGGCATCCTTGTAATATTTTTTTTTTAAATTTTGAAATCATTATTGAGTACAATATAATAATCATTAGAGTATTGGCTCTATAATAATAAGTACAAAATCTGCATAAAATAAAATATATTTAAGCATATTTTACAACCAGGCAGAATGGGATATAACCATCAGCACATCTGCGGTAGATCTTGCAGAGCAGAAACCATATTGTGTGTCACTAAGAAAGTTATTCCTGCTGAGGTGGTTGACTATTTCTCTATTTAATATGGATTCCAGCAACTTAGTCATAACACACAGGAGACTTCTTGGTCTGTACTGAGAGGGAGATGACTTATCACCTGAATTCTTAAATACAGGACAAACTGATGAGGTCTTCCAGGAAGTCGGAAAGCACTTCTTCTTAAGGCAGCGCTTAAATAGTTTCGTAAGTATGGGAGCTTATATTAATATATATATATATATATATATATATATATATATATATATATATTAGAACTAAATTATGAAAATTTATCGCAATTAAGCTACACAAACCTTCTGCATTTCATCCACGTAAGGAATTGTCATGCTAAAATACATGGAATTTGTGTGACCTGCTGTTTTTATATCTCCACATGGTGATCAGTTTAGCTAGCTAACTAATCAGATTCATTTTTATTCCTGCCCATGAGTTGAGGTTTATATATATATATATATATATATATATATATATTAGTGATGGGACGACTCCAATATTTTTCCCCCCGATTCCATACTAAATTCTCAATTCCAATACAATAATCGATTCTTTATATATCTCTAAAAATTCAATTATAAATTTGTTATTTTTCCCTGATTACTGTAAAAATATGTGTATAATGTGCAGATATTTTCTAAAACATAAAAATAAAAAATAAATACGTGTGGGGGATGATCTTGAGATTACAGTTTTACAGTTAGTTTAAAATCAATAAGTATTTATTTTTTTATCATTACAATCAGCAGTGGAAAATTTTGCTTTAAAGAAAATCAAATAAAAAAGACAATTGAAAGAACTATTCTTGGCATCGGAAAATAGGCAAAAATTATTCTGATTCCAGCAAAAGTTCCGATTTTTCCGATTCCTGATTCCAATTAATCATCCCAAAAGTGATTTTAACGTTTTATTAACTACTTGTTCTTTATATATATATATATATATATATATATATATATATATATATATATATATATAAATTCTCCAACTTCCAAATATCAAGTTTTCTCAGTTGGTCATTTATTACTTTTCAAAAGCTATCTATTACAGTATTGTTTCATTATTGCGACTAACAAGTCTACAAAATTATATTATTGCTGCATATTTAGTCACATATTCATCAGATGTTTACCTTAAAAACTTATAAAAACACGATTTTCGACAACTTACACAGTTCAAGTAAATGATTAACCTATATATATATATATATATATATATATATATATATATACACACACACACACAGAAAAGTGTATGCCTAACAAATCCTAATGTAATATTATAGCGATTAAAAGACCCACATGAAAACGTTTAAGAGTCCACACACAAGATCGCATCTCCCAGAGTGCATGTTCTGAAGTAAGTGATAAGGTTAGTGAGTTTACAGCAATTAAAATGTCTGTCTGAAGCATATAGATATTTTTTAATGATGCAAGATGAAGAAGAAGAGATTGGATGCTGATAAGAAAAGATGAACGTTAACATAAACTATATAACTAACCCAGGGGAAAATTAATCTCTTTTGGTTTTACATAAGCTGCCATTGAAGATCCAAGGTTTTGTTACTTGAAACTTCTGATAATTTCTGTGAATAATATTTGCAACATTTGTCAAATGTAATACGATCTTGAATGTTTTAATATCATAAGCATATTCACAAAAAAAAAATGTAAAACAAAAATTACCTCCCCTTATAATCACTACTACTTGAATTATGAAAATAACCAATTAATCACAACAAGGGTTTTAATAGGATTATCAGTACCGGCATCATCTCCTGGTGGAATTTTTTTTTTACCTATTTAAAAGTCAGATCCATAGTAAGATGGAAGTACTGTTGCCAGATGTGGGGATTCTTCTTTTCCTTACAGCCCCTTTCTCACTGAAGAGATGTTGTTAGTCTTAATCTACTCTATTGTTATTTTCAGGGAAGAAATAAAACTCAGTCTATTTTATTAATTACCTCTCAAATCTTTTATAAGGTTCTTCATATTTTTTTGCAACTGACAACCATTCCATCTTAACCCTTATCCTTAAGTGAATTTTGGCCATGATTAGCAATGACTCATTAGTTAAAAGATGTAAATAATCATTAATACTAACTTTTGTTAGATTTTTGCTTCTCCTCATTTATCCTCCAGTCCTCATTTTTTCAATGAGTAATTTTTCTGACAAACAGAGAAGAAAAAGCCGTTTCCTAGGTTGGCAGTATTTTTTGTGAACAGTCGCCAGAGATGTTGGAAACTCTGTTCCTTTGTCTATCCTTATGGCCATGTCACTAATAAGGGTGCTGGAGGTAAACGTTTCAACTGGGCTGATGTTATCCACCTGATAGTCAAGGATCCGAACCTTGATTTAACCCCTAAGGAGGCTGTCCTATCAGCAGGTGCAAAGTACTGGGGCTGCTGTATTGCCATTTGGTGAATGGATTCTGGACCATGCAGTAGCTTCTCATGGGGCCTCTCGATGCCATACTAGTGGGTAATTGTTACGGCTTTACCTTATGTGCTACAAAAAAAAAAAAAAAAAAAATTCATTTCTTTTTCTCTTACCTTCCCTCTCTGCCCTGCTCTAAGCATGTGCCTCCATTAAAGACAACTTTTCATGTGGTAGGCACATCTCCAGAGAAGATCTCAACTCACCTTACATGTGCTTCCGGGTTGCACTTGCTCACACTACTGCGTCCATATTTGCACTCTATCGCCCCCACAACAGTAGAATTACTATCTTCAATAGCATAACTGAGAAAATTGACCATGTCCTGTCTGAGTACCCCTCAGCTAACATTCACGTCTGTGGGGACTTCAATGTTCACAATGTGGAATGGTTAACCCACTCCAACAAGACCGATGATGAGGGGATGTTCTGCCACGATTTCTCCATTGCTTATGACCTCACTCAGATTGTCCAAGAACCCACCCGCGTTCCTGACTCTGACGGTCAGTATGCAAGTCTCCTAGACCTCTTTCTCACAACTTGCCCTGAGCTGTGTTCATCTTCCATTCTGTCTCCACTGGGATCTTCCAGCCACTCTGTTGTATCAGTTAAGATAAAAACAAAATGTAATAGGTCCTTAGACTTGAAAAAAACAAATATATTCTATTAAAAGATTTTTCTTCAAAATAACTGGATTCGGCATTAAATAACCTGAAAAGGGTTGATATGCTGTAAACCAACCAACCAACCAATCTTATGTAATCAATGTATACAAGTATTACACATTGAGTTGCACCCGACTACCTTTTCACAAGCTAAGCAGAGAAACTTTCCTCTTTTTCTATTCGTTTTAAATAAATATTAGCCAATCCATTTCTTAGAATTTGCTCTATATTATAATACTAGCAGGGCGCCCCGAGTTGGCCGATCGTAAAATATGCTTAGATATGATAATCTATAGAGAATTGGCTCTATAATAATAAATAAGAAATCTGTATGAATTAAAATATATTAAAGCTTATTTTATGATCGGGTAATTTGTCTGTCTGTGCGCGGAATGGTCTGCCAAACTCCTCTGTCAATTTTCAGTGAAGAAATTTAAAACTTGATATATAGGGAATTTGAGCATGTGGAACAAATTTGATGTGGTTTTTAGCTGGTAAAATAGCTGGTAAGGGTTCAAAATTCAAAAAGATTGGAACTTGGCAAGTGTAAGTTGACTAAATGTATTACTTCTATGCATGAAAAAATATACATTTATACCTTTAATAACATTAATTTTCAAGTTATATGTGTATGGACTTAGCTTCGATAGTACCAAATAATGTTGGAGAGCTATATATTTTGATTTTGATTCTAGCTGACGGCACCTATGTCATTTTTATTTTTAAACTTTTGAAATCATTACTATATATTCAATACAATATAATAATCGTTAGAACTGGCTCTATAATAAGAAATAAGAAATTTGCATGAATTAAAATACCATAATCAAGCATATTTTATGAACAGACAATGGCAAGTGGCATGCTAGCATTAAATATATAAAATGAAAAATCAACTTCTCAGAATTAGAACAGCAGATCTTGCACATACAAAGAGCATGATATCCTTTCAGACAGAGCCTTTTGGCTCATCCTATATATATATTACTAGTAAATTATGAAAATATATAGCAATTAAGCTACACAAAATATGCATTTGTCTGTTTTGTGGCATATCAACCATTTTCAGGTTGACTAATGCTGACACATTTTAAAGAAGTCATAAACTACATTTCATTGAAGATGATCTGAATAATCAAAATAATACACATGATCTTCATAACTTAACAGTTTAAATAGAAAAGTCTTTTTGTATCTTTTAAATAGAAAAACTGATTACATAGCCTGTTAACTGTTGTTATAAATCTTTGTTATTTCCAGCCTCACTACCTAAATAATCGCTTGTTTAATAATATTATTTGTGCAAATAATAGCATCAACAAAAATAAAACAATAAGAAAACGCAGATTAAGACATAACATACTAAATATTGTCGGAAATATATTTATAATATTAAATATGTAAAATGAAAAATTAACTTCACAGGACCAAAATAGAGCCGAACCAAGACAGCTGATGTTGCAATATTTTTGGTATAGATATGAAGGTATGGTTACAAAAAACTGGAAGTTTATACTTATAAACACGGATGATAAGAACTGGCCAATCAGATTGCACCATGCTCTGCTACCAACCAATCAGAAACCAAAATCACTTTATAAAATATACTCAATCTTTTAAAATTCCTGTACGTCATTTTTGGGCTTTTTTTTTTTTTTTTTTTTTTTTTACACGGAGGTCACCACTTATCAAGGCCCGGAAGCCACTCAGAGATAAGGGTTATTGCAAGTACAGTATGTTAGTGTGGAGATTTGATGAAGTGTTTACCTAAGGGGGCGGTTCATTAGGAATTTGTTAACGTTGGACTTGAATACATCCAAGTTGTAGTCAGGTGGGAAGCAGGCAGACAGAACAGAGTTCCACAGGCGTGCACTTCTAAGAAAGAAGCTTTGTTCATGGAATCCACGTTTTGATTTAGGCACAGATATAGAGTGGGGGAAATTTTTCACAGTGGATTCAGCTAGACGGGTGTTTTTCGTGAAAGATTGGCAAGGGGGGACCAGAGATTGGAGTTCAGACGAGCACCTGCCATGGAAATAACGATAAAACAAGGACAGGCTCGCAACGTCTCTTCTGTGGGAGAGAGGTTGCAGGGTAGAGAAAAGGGCATCTCCCACTAAGCCACGAAGTCTATTTTGTACTCTGTCAAGGCAGGATAGGCTGTTTTTAGCAGCTCCTACCCAGATATAGCAGCCGTATTCCATCCTTGGACGTACTTGGCTTTTATATAGATAGAGAATTGCATCAGTAGTGAGATATCTTCTGGAACGGTAGAAGGATCCCACCATCTTTCCAGCGACCTTGGCAACAGACTTGATGTACATGTTCCATTTCAGATCAGGAGTAAAGGACAAACCCAGAAGCTTGTCAAAACACGGGGCTTTTACAATTCCAAGCTTCTCTGGATGGATAGTGCCATTTTGGTTGGAAAAACGTTTCTCTTCTAAAACTAAAATGCTTTATAACTTGAGAGCTAATCTTGCACATATAAAGAGTATGATATCCTTTGAGATAAAGACTATTTACAATAATTAAAAGAGACGTATCTTAATTGGGGAGAACTTGAATGCCTACTAGACACTGTCCTCGAGTGTCTAAGGTCTTAACATTATATATAGTTGGGTGTGTTTTAAAGTATCTATCTTCACTTTCTGTTTACAGCACAAAATGTATACACTATTATACAATGTACTAACGATTGCTCAACGTGTCACGGGTTGTCAAGTACTATTTATCATTAAAGTATGGCAAATGATGACTATGGTCATGTGATTTTCGTGCATTCATAAGATAACCGAGAAAATGAGACAACTCAAATAATCATGAGATTTGAACCCTTTTTAATTGTAATTCGTAACAATCTGTCAAGTATTAAATAGGGAACTATCTGTGAATTTAAAGTATTTGTTTAAAACAGATAAAGACTTTAAACACATCACAAACAAATCAAACCATGTCAGATTATCAATGCGAACGACTATTGAATGGTGAATGAATAGAGAAATCTAAAGAATTAAAGCTAATAAACTGTTCGGGGGAAGGAGTGGAGGTAAATGCCAACTGTTCATTATTTTAATAATATTATGGGGCAGGTTGATCTACTGATTTTAGGAATAATGTATTTACCCAGAGACAATAAATATACTTACATCTAAACGTCAGTGGCAGCGGTTTGCGTCATTCACTTGGATGCTCGCTCTTAACACTGATATCTGCCAGTTGAGATCCCGATCTCACCAATCAATCTGGCATTCATTTTGGGTAGTCCTAGGCGGTCCACCCTTTCTGGCCTTGCCTCCTGTCTTTCGGATGGAGTAAGATTATTGTTTACTGCCTGAGACGCCCCGACCAGGAAATGCCATTGGAGCAGCCGAGGCAATTTTTTGAAAGGCCAAAGAGCTCCTCTTGACTCTTCACACTTTCTGACATTGTGCCACATTTTCCTGCTATGGGGGAAAAAAGTAAATAACAGCGATTCGTGGCAGTTATGGCTCCAGAATCATGATGTATACTTCTGTAACATATTTTTGTTAATCACACTTTTTGTTAATTATACCATTGTGTTTGTCTTGATTATTACAGGTCTGCAAGGTCACAACATATAATAAAAAAAATATATAAGTCTGTTAGAGTATTTCATAATAGGTAACCATTTCAGAAAAAATATGCGATAGAATCAATTTCAAATTAAAATTAATAATAAACCTTAGTTTAGTTTAAATGTACTTTTTAGTGTGAAATATAAAAGACGAGCCGAAAACAACATTATTAAGTACATGAGTGAGAGAGAAAGAATGAAAGGAAATGTATGAAAGAGCGGGTGAAAAATAGAGTATGAGAAAATAAGTGAAAAAAAAAGAGAGTGAAAGACAAAGAATGAAAGAAAATAAAAGAAAGAGAATGAAAGAAAATAAAAGAAAGAATGAATGAAAGAGTAAAAGAAAGAGAATGAAAGAAAATGAATGAAAGAAAGGGAATGAAAGAGAGTAAGTAAGGAAGAGAGCAAAAGAGTGAGTGAGAAAGAAAGTAAAAAAAAAATGTGAGTGAAAAAAGTGAAAGAAAGAAAAGAGTGGATGAAACAACAAAAAGGATCAGAAGAATAAGTGTCAGAAAGAAAGAGAATGAAAGAAAGAAGGAAGGAACATTTTTATACTTTTACCTATTTATTTAATTTACTTCTGTTTTAGGAAGTTAGACACAAGGTCAATGTGGTTTTGATGTGTTTTTTTTTTCTTGAAATGAACTGGATCTGAACTTTGCAAACCAAGGTTTTCAGTCCGTGGCGTTAACCATTTAAACATTTCATCTATTATTGTGCGATTTGATGTTATTATATCAACACTTTAGAGGGTTACTCAGTGTTTGCTGTAAACAATTCATTGCATATGTTTTAGCTAAACACGTTGCAATTTTTAGCTTGAAATTGTAGATTCATATCTTTTCTAATTTTCTTATCAGTTTGTTCAAGCTGGGGATGCGGCATCCTACCGGATGCTAAACACTCACCTGCTATCATATATTCCAACCAAGGGATCTTTTTAAGATTCTAACCATCCCTTGAAGTGCAATTGTTTGAATCTTTCTCGCACTTGGTTCACCGGGTATATTTGCTAGATAGATTTGAAATTCTTTTTCATGAGTTCAGTTGCTTCTATAATTACTAGAATGATAGAGATCTTCCTAAGATTCTAGTTTCTTTTCATGTCATACAAAAGACCTTGATATTTAATTATCTTTTCCCTTTCAGCTCTGTTTAATTCAGCATCATTGCAGACACTAACTTCTACTAAGGTTGCTTCTTTCTCCTTTTTTGTTCTATATCACTATGTCAGGTTTTATAGCTTCATTTTCTAGGTATGTATCTGTAGGAATTGCATAAGTGTGTAATTGAACATGACAGAGATTCGATTTGAACCTGGCATAATCGATTCCATAGTCCATGACGGTATCCATTAGGTAATTAGATACGCTCTTTTATTGTTGGAAATGTTACTACTACTAGTTTGATAAATAATAAATGTATAATTAAGGAAATAATTTAAACAAAGCATAAACAACTAAATTATTTTTTTGTTTTTTGTTATTTTACAAGATAGTCACCACTTATCAAGGCCTGAAGGCCACTCTAGGATAAAGGTTGATGAGTTGCTAACTTAACAATAAATTAAACTTATTAAAGTGTAAAATATTGAATGACCCCATGTCGGATTGAGGTGTGTTTTAGAGAAAGTAAAAAAAAAAATCTGTACTTTGTGAATTCATGAATAAACAGCTTATTTTCAAATAAGTAACATATAAGGAGAGAGCTGAATTACGTTAAGCATGGATGTGTTTTGTCGAAAAGAAAGAAAGAAATGAATATGAACAAGATAAAACATAGATTACGATTACAACTTCAATGGGATTTACAAACCAGCCTATCCAACTTCTTGCTCTCTTTACTCAACCATAACTAAAAGATATCTGATAACGTAGTCATTAACACTATATACGTAATAACTTTGTACGTATACAATTATGGCGGACAAAATGAGATTTTTATTTTTATGAAGTTATGTTGTGTTTGTTCCTTTGTAATGTGGATATTAAAAAAAAACTAACAAAAATGTTTCCTAATATTTTATGTTACTCAGCCGAAAATCAGCTGTTTGTTCCTGAACTCACTGGGTTCAAATTTTAGATTCCCTCTAAAAGATTCAAAGGAAGTACGATGTAGACTATGAAATAAACAAGCAAATTTCAAGTCCCATCAGATTTTTTACTTTCACTCATGCATTAATATCATTGGGGAAATTTTTGTTGTTGTTGTTTTCACTCATTTTCATCCTAAACAAGGTATATTACCATTTGGAATGTAAGGGACTACTTTTTGGGATTGTGTCTAACTGGGGACTGTGGGGAGTTGAACAGCGAGATGTCTGTCCACATTACATTTAAACTTCTGCAGATTAGTAGAGTAAAAAAAGCAGGAAACAAGGATGCAATTCCAAAGTCTAGCAGTCTGAGGAAGAAACTGTTAAAATAGAAGGCTTTCTGGCATCTAGGGACCACAATAATGATGAGGGAGGATTTTGCTGCTTGTCAGGTTAGTCGGGAAGGCACAACTGCTACGAGTTCAGTGTATTTCTATTCTAATAATTTTTCCCCATGAACTGCTAGACTTAAGATTTCCTTCTCAGTCTTCTGCTTCTCTGACTGTACTAGCATGCAAAAATTTAAATGTAATGTGAATAGATATCTCACTGATTAACTCCCTACATAGTGCCTCTTACGTTCAAGTAGCAATATGCCTTATTTGAGATGAATAAGAGTGTGTATATATAAGTGAAATTGTCTGTGCGTGTGCATTTCTCTACCAAACTACTCTATCAATTTTCAGGGAGCGCATCAACCAGATCTCCATTGGAAGGATGCAAGAGCTTTGGAATCCTGGAGTGGAGTGGGGGGAATTATTGTAGCTTAAATTCTAGAGAAAACCAACGAGCATTGCTAGTGAGAAATCAATGGTAAATGGTTGTTGTGATAACTGAAAATCATCTGCAATAGTTATTGAAAACGGTGGAGAGTACTGAAAATCTGGGAAGGCTTGTTAGAATTCAGACTCCAGGAAACACCCCCCCCCAGTTATTTTCAGTGAGCAATCACTGATCATGACCTGTGTGAGAACTCCAAGTGAGTAGTAAATAATGATGCAATATAAAAAAAAATGCAGGTGATATAACTCTTTAGATAATAATTATAACATCATTTGGCACGGACAGATACTTCAGCTAGTAATACATGCAAGAAATTCTAGAAGTATTCTTTTTCAGGATTGCTAGTTTTAATAACTGGCTCCGGATGGATGTGTATTCTCTTTACTTTAAATAGTGGGAAGATCTAAGGGAACCGAATCAGTTTAAAAGAGGCACGAGGAATTATATATCATTCTGCTAAGTTAGGCGAGGATCCGTTCTTGAAGGTAACGCATTTTAGATGTTAGATGAGGGTGGGAAGTGGGGAAAGTGTAGGAGTGGAATTTAACTTTATTCTAGCATTTTCCCCCCTTCTTTCTAAGAGATTGCAATACTTGAAAACTGAAACTGTGAATGAACTAATGTTTCTTCTTCTACAAAAAAAAAAAAGAAAGAAAGAAAAATTATGGGAATATTTCTTTTCTTGCATCCGTTTTTTTTAAACATATTTTACCTCCCAAACTCTGCTACGATGATGGCAATACTTATAACCTTGGTTACGATCAATTGCACCCTCCTCCAGTTTAAATGACTAATCCGTAGCAGATGTAACACTCACATATTAAGCCTTTTGCTACGTAATTTCATAGTCATTCATGAAAATAAGATATATATTTATAGCAGTCATATATGAAGGCTTATTTTCTCTTGTGGAGAAATGTCCCAGCTAGGTGATTTGGTTATACACTGACCAATCAACTCGCAGGGCACGTTGATCTAATCTGTCCCCTGAAGAACTACTTCAGCCCCTTTAGGAATCACAAAGCAAAGAGAACCCTAAAAGCAACGAGGAAAGACGCCCCTCTCCCATTTTCTCTCTTTCTTGTCCCTTTCCACTGGACGTTTGAGCATCGACTATCTTCACTTGAAGATAACTGCTGGCATACCTTCAACAGCCCAAAGAACTTTCTATATTTCCTTTCTTAATTTCTACACTGTCTTTTAAACTTTTAAATCTATACCAAACAGTGTAGGTAATTGAATAAACCCTTTTTTGTTGTTGTTGTTGTTGTTGTTGTTATAAAAAAAAAAGTTTTGTTTTTCCTTTTATGTGACGATTTTGATCAGATAATAATCAAATAAAGTAGTTAGTCTTAGCACTTCACTGATAAGGCCAGCTCATATTTTCTGCTTCTGCAATGCTTTGTTTTTCATATTGCTTATAGAAAAAGCTTTTCATAGCTACCATTAAAATTATTTGATTCTTGCTCTGTATAAATTTAGATTTTAGGAAATTTGTGGAAAAAAATTAGATTCGTGGAAAATTATTTTGTAAAAAATTTTGGTTGGTGATGTTTAGAAATTATTATCTTGTAACATAAGGAGATTTTTTTTGTGTGGAATAAATTTGCTTTCTGCAATTACGGGCAATAAAGTTTTAAGCAGAAATATCCGTTTTGCACACTAGAAGGATTAAAATAAAATTCAACTTTATAACTCCATGGAATCGATATCAATTTCTCTCTCAGTAGTTCTGTGATGATTGCTTAGGGAATTACCTCCTCCAATTTGTATTTTTGTTACTTTTCCTTAACATATCTGAAGTAAACGTATAGGTTGGTTTAATGGGTACACACACACAGACTATGGCATCAGCTAAGCTGAATTCAAATCTAGTCAATTATATTGTATTTATTTATACTGTAATAGCATTGGAAAAATTATGAACCCATCCCCTCTAGCTATGATGAGTCAAATAGCAACTTTTGTTTAATAAATCGTTTACATTAGGCATTGTTTCAGCATGAAAAGATTTGATACACTATAAAATAAATCAGACATCTTGAAAAGAAAAAAAAAAGAAAAGATTTGCATGCATTAGACCATATTCTTTTAATATCAATATATTGCCATCACTATTTTTACGCATTGTGATAATGTATAGAAATGAAACCTGGCTAGTGAGGATTGAGGACAGGCGTTGCATACAAAATGATATGAGAATAATACGATGGATGTGTAATGCGAGTTTTAAATACAGGTTTAGTTCTGATGACCTCAGAGGAAGATTAAATATGGACAGTATAGGGAAATGTGTGCAGAACAGGAGATTATGATGGTATGGTCACATTGAAAGAATGGGTGAAAGTTCTAGGGTTAGTAGATGTAGAACAGTTGATGTAGCAGATGAAGGCCAAGAAAAACATGAGAAAGTGATAAGAATGGACTTGAGAGAAAGAGGGATAAAGGTCTGGACGGAGATAGGTTAGTTTAAATACTACCTTCAATTTCTATAAGCCACTCAATGCATGCCAGTATGTAAAACAGATATTAAACCGATGATGATGATGACGACGACCTATGTCTGTCTATGTACCAATTATTGCTCTAAATTTGTACTCATAAGAATCCACAAGTGGATACAGATGATGGAATTGGCAAAATGAATTCAAATTCCATGATTTTGTGTTCATTTGCATGTTTGGAAGCAAACTTTATTACTATTAATTGTATAAAGTGGAGACATTCCCAACATGTTATATCGTGTTCACTTGTATACTACTTAAGGTTTAAATCATCTCATAGGTATGGATAAATTATCAGTTTGTCTTAAACAAAACGTTTACAGTAAGTATTATCTTGGTATTAAATAACTACCAAAAGGATTAATATACTATAAAAATATAATCTTAATAAAGTTCACTTATGATAAGATAAAACAAAATCAAATCAAACCAAACTAAAATAAATAAAAATTCGTAACAGATGCATTGATTTCCTCCTTTTAAGATTAGAACTATCAACCTCAGCATCAGAAGTAAAACTAATACAACCAGCATCCATGTCAAATGAATAAAGGTCAAGTCAAAGGTCATATCTCTGGAACCCTTCGACTCTGAGATAATATTAGACACAATTTTTATTATGGAGATCTATAAGTGTACCAAATTTTAAATCAATGTCGGTCAAAGTCTAACATTTGACCCTATAACAGAGTTTATGTTATTTCAAGCATGTTTGTCTTATTTCAAAAAGGATTATCATTAACAACTAGATTTATCTATCCGGCGTTGCCCAGGGTTTTTTTTACTTTTATATTCGTTTTATATTCATTGCCACCCATCATCACCCTATGAAACAATCACGTTGGTAAATCAGTTCTTGTTAGATCACCGAAGTTAAGCAACATTGAACCGGGTCACTACCAGATAGGTGACTATCTGACAATATCAAGTGCTGTATATAGAAGAACCTCAACACCTTGCAAGAATTACAAAAAAGCTAATGTCATCCTCCTGACCAGGATATACATGCGACTGGATATTGCTTGTGAATTTAATATTCCCATGACATTTCCACCTTTGGAGGAAGTTAGTTCAACCCTCCTAAAAGGTGAATCCTCATCCTTTTATCTTTTCTCTTATTTTCTTGTAAAAATATTTATGTTTTAATTCAAACAATGAACACATGTTATTTTTCTGTTTAATCGGTTTTGCAATAAAATTAGTGAAGTGCCTTTAAATCTTATAAACAGTTTAACTTTTTGAACCATACCATGTTTTTGAATAAATATTTTTCAACTATTTTAATAGTTTTTAATATTTTAAAAGATTTTTAACTAATTTTGAAAGTTATATTTAATTATTAAAGTATCGTTTGGTCATAAAATTATTAATTTAGCCAAACTGTTATAAAACTGACTAAAATTAAGAAAAGATGCTTTCTTGTCTAGAAAGCTTGAGAAAAGGTGCTTTCTAGTATAGAAAGCTTGAGAAAAGGTGCTTTCTAGTATAGAAAGCTTGAGAAAAGGTGCTTTCTAGTCTAGAAAGCTTGAGAAAAGGTGCTTTCTAGTCTAGAAAGCTTGAGAAAAGGTGCTTTCTAGTCTAGAAAGCTTGAGAAAAGGTGCTTTCTAGTCTAGAAAGCTTGAGAAAAGGTGCTTTCTAGTCTAGAAAGCTTGAGAAAAGGTGCTTTCTAGTCTAGAAAGCTTGAGAAAGGTGCTTTCTAGTCTAGAAATCTTGAGAAAGGTGCTTTCTAGTCTAGAAATCTTGAGAAAGGTGCTTTCTAGTCTAGAAAGCTTGAGAAAAGGTGCTTTCTAGTCTAGAAATCTTGAGAAAAGGTGCTTTCTAGTCTAGAAAGCTTGAGAAAAGGTGCTTTCTAGTCTTGAAAGATCGATCAAGCAAAGTTCTTTATAATATCAACAGACAGGTTCTTCATGAGTGAATGAATATTTATGTGACAAATGCAGGGAGGAAGAAATTGGTTCTTGGCAAAATGGTGCCAATGAAGAGTGTACGCACAATTTTATTAATATAAAGATTTCTATGCAACTAGTAATCTTTAAAAAAATCCATTCACTTGAATATTTTATGTAAATCACTCCTGACAAGGTATAAAACCATTTAATGTAAGGAAGTAAAAATAATCAAATTACCACTTCAAGGTCAAAAACTGATGTAATGATTATGAGTACATCCATGTTCTTCCTCACAAGAATATGATTGGCTGGTTAATTCATAAACACTGACAGGTAGAGCCACTCGAGAGAGACGTTGAAAGGTATGCTGAAAGCCTCACACTAAGGACATATGAGCTCTGACCAATAACACTCGCTTACTAGATTATTATACGAAATAGTAGCCAAGATCACTCAGCTACTTCAAACGAATATATATCTTTCACAGGACACATAAAAAAATAAACAACAATAAATGTTTCATGTATAGTTTCATGTCCAGAAAACAATTCTTTTCCCTTTGTCACAAACATCGTTCATGAGGACTAAAATAAGGAAAGTGAGAATTACAAGGCTGCCAAAAGTAAGCCAAAGGTTTGCATTCTACTTTCCATATTAATGTTTTATTTTAGACAGTTATGTAACGCTGTTTTGTTCACTAATTCTAGGTAATTCTTTTATCCGGGAAATGCCTGGTGATCGTCCATAAAGTGTTTTAATATTTGTCTATGAAATAACATTTTTATCTCTTTTCTCTCTCTCTCTCTCTCTCTCACACACACACACACACACACACACACACACACACACACACACACACACACACACACACACACACACAGACCTATTATCATCTATGTACTCACATCTTTTCTTCTTTTGATTCTATGCCTACATAGATATATGTTTACATCTATTTGCAATATGTCAATCATGCTGGGGTGGACTTTTTAAAGATTAATTAGGAAAATCCCAGCACACTTGCATACTACATTTTCCTTCTTTTCCTCTCCCACCGAACTCCAGGGGTGGAGTAAGGGTTATGGAGGAAGAAATGAAGCTCCAAGCAAACCTGAAACCCTACAAACACAAAGAAAAAAACGTTACAAATGGAATAACCATTAAAAGATTAGGCAAACAGAATTCCTCAAGTGAAGATAACATGATGTCCATTATAGAAATGTGCACATTTTCATAATGTCTGAATAAATAAATAAATTACACATAAATCAAAACTTACATGTTTTTATAGTAAGTTTATATAAAAATGAACAGAAATATGTAATAAACGAGTGGTCTTTTGAGATTTATGACAGTAATCTCGATTATTTTCACATATTAGACCCCAAATATGGTCTGTCATCTTTTTTATTTTTATTTTTCCTCGATAGAAAAGGTATGAAAGTGACTGGAGGAGGAAAAAAGCTGACATCAGAAAAGGTTTGAAAATATCTAATTCAGACTTCAATCCTGACATTTGCAAAAGTTTCCAATTCCCGATTCCCCACCTAGGTTTGCTTGATAGAATTGTTTAAAGACTAGGATGTCATGGAAGAAGTGATCACCTTGGCTTGCAGAATATGTATTCATATTCTCTTTGAATTTATCAAAATAAGCATGAAGAATTTGGTCCTTTCCAAGGCTCTGTCACAGACCATTTTATCAGTTTCTCACCAAAGCTTCAACTAGTTACACATACTCTTTGGCCTTGTGGTTCCTCACATCACAAAGCTCTGAATCACTACAATAAAACTCTCACAACTGTTTTTTTTTTTTGCTTTTATTGCTTTCTTTCGAACTTTAACTTGGGAATTCTATGCACCCCCAAGATCTTATTTGTGGTCCAATTCTAGACCATCCTGTTAGGAAGACTACAAATTTACTGACTGTAACCCCTTCCAGAGGGGTAACCCTTTCCCTGAAAACGAGGCTATCTGTAGTCCATGGGTAGTGACCTGTGATATTTTATGATGAGAGTCTAGTGGCTGTCATTCTTACACCTTGGCCTTTACTGATGACATAAAGTTGTTAATTTGGGTTTTTTTTTATATTTCTTTCTGACTATTATAATGGCATAAATTAAAAAGAACAACAAATAATTTCATAATTGCTTTCCATTAGAAAAGTGTCAGGCAAAGCGAAATTTTATATGAACAAGAATTGTTACTCGAATAGTGCAGGGTATATCGGATCTGTTCTATGAAAGCAAACTCAAGAAGCTTAACTGTTTCTCCCTTTGTAACAGAGTGCATATGCACGTACACAAATGCATATGAAATGCAAAATGACGTCATTGTAAGAGTAAAAAAAAAGACTCTAAAAAAGAATGTGTGTAACAGACAGGAAAGCATGTTTGAGAGGATAAATGCCAGAGACGACGATCACATTAGAGACGTGGGTGAAGTCACAGTCGTAACGAGAGGTCACGCATGGTGAGAGAATGAGAAAATAAATGCTGTTGTTACAAAAAAAAAAAAAAAGGAGTCAGATTATTACTTGTCCTATGTTCCTTGTGATGTACCCTGGTACAACATGTTGGGTCTACATGTGTAATGCTACACCTTCAGTGCTAACAATTACACAGTAATCTCATATTGGCCTATAATCTCCTCAATAACCATTATGATATATCTCTAAATATATTCTATATTTTCATAGGTACACAGATGCAACTCTGCAGTCCAGTAAAGATAGCAGAATTACAGAATAGTTTCATTATAGTCCTAAAATAAATTTGCTTTTACTTTTTATAGTGCTTAAAATCTATCATTCAATGTTGTAAACTATGAAGTCCAAAAATAAGAAATCGTTCTTTTTGTCAGAGGCATTTTCATTAAATAATCCTCAATCATCTAATTTCAATTTCTTATTCTTGATGACCCAAATACTAGAATGACAAATAAAAATAACTTTTTTTGGTTTCTTTATTCAAACACAATTTTAAATTCTTTTAATAATGAATTTATATTAAACTAGTGGGGGTACCCGGCGTTGCCTGGGTGTTTAGAGGTGTGCGTGTTGGGGGGGGGGATCAAATAAAACTTCTTTTAAAAAAATCATTGCCCGGGTGTTCGTGTTGCAGGGAGGGGGGCTTTAAAAAAAACAGTTTTGGTACCTAGTTAGGATCGAACCTTGAGGTGAAGGTGGAAAAGAAAGTGTGCAAAAAACCTGACACGTTACCCGCTCGGGCAACAAAGAGCAATTGAAACACGTTTGAATTTATTCATTTAAGTATTAAAAACAGAATTGACACGTGCCCGCAATAAAAGTTAACTCTGCTACTTCTATTTGACCTCATTAATGAGGTCAAATAGAAGTAGCAGAGTTAATTTTTACTGTGGGGCAGCTTTTGGGTTTGTTTACCCAACTTTGGCTGGTCGTTTCCCCAAGATATCGGGGGGGGGGACCAGCTCCCCATAAAAAGGGAATTATCCAGATTGAATAGCAATTGTCTGATATAAGGAGTTTGACTCCATATTGATCAAAGCTGATTGCTACTGGACGTTCTCCCGGTGCGATTGCTGGGAACAATTCTTAGCTTTGAATTAGTTTAGGTTTTATACAAAAAAGCTTAACGAACACAAGACGGGCTGAAATAACAAGAATTTTGTAAAAATCAGCGTAAATAAATCTAGACGCGACCCGCATTCCCAAATCGTAGATATTATTATCTAAGGGGTATATAAACACTTCTAAGCGGGACCGTCGTCGAAAAAAGCCTTTTTGAGACATACAAAAATTTGCTCGTCGCATTTGCCTTTTATATATCTAGAAGAAGAAGATTATATTAAATTAAATTTTTATTATTATTTCAGATTTTAAATTGCAATCTTATTTAATACCAACATTTTGAATACTTCACCGTCAACGAATATAAAATTAATATTTCAGTAAGACTGTAGAGTTTCGTTTCTTATTCCCGATTATTTGAATGCCTTAATTACAGGATATTTTTTATTAGTGATCTGAAATAAAAATTCACTTTTATTTATAAATATGTTTGTTATATGTTTAAACTTTGATTTCCATTCGCTGTTATCAACTATGGTGACCAATTTGTTTAGTAAGAGTACCAGAATTACAGAATGGTTTTATTATAGTTCTGAAATAAAAAATGTTTTTACTTTTCATAGTGTTTAAAATCTAACTTATCATTAAATGTTGTAAACTACGGAGCCCAGTTTACTTAGTCTTGAGAAATGAACACATGCGCACAAACAATGCCCCCTTAAGTAAACACTTCATCAAATCTCCACACTAACGTAATGTACTTGCAATAACCCTTATCCCTGAGTGGCTTCCGGGCCTTGATAAGTGGTAATCACTGTGTAAAAAAAAAAAAAAGTCAGTAAGCGAACATGCGCATATACTGTTAATCACTCAAAGACTTTATTTCATTGATAATTTTAAAAGTTCAAGTCACTTTTTCTTGCTTTGCTACTAAAAAATTAAAAGTTTTGAAAACTATTTGAAAACAATACTTTTGTAATCACAACAATATTAACTCCTGTGCAAAGTCGTCGGGACAACTAGTATAAATATAAAACACAGCCCATAGGCTTTGTCTATTTCATCTGTTGTTATTTATTTCTTATTTTTGTAAACTGTCAATTAAAAATAGTTTGATCTCTAAGTTAATCGTAGATCTACTGATTATATTCATTTTCTTTCTGCCTTCCCAAGTTGAATTCCATCCAAAATCTCTTATGTAGGTTTTCTTCTATAAAAACTTGGCAACGACTTCTGATAATGAAAGAATTTCAAAATGTGTCTCAAGGCTATAACTTTGCACTCTAAGAATAAAGAAGAGAATATATCTTTACTCCTGTGAATTCTTTAAAGGAAATTTAGATTTCTGCAGTTTTAAAAGCAAATAGGTTTATGTAAATAGGATTTGCTACCAAAAACTAGTTTTGGATTCATTCTCTATTTTATAAAGAATGGTTGATGCTACTGGGAGATAAACAAGTTGAACCTTTGAAGACACAACTACTAAGTATCAACTGTAAGAAGAAAAGATAATAATCTTATTTATAAAACTCATTATGTCTGTCTGTCTGTCTGTCTGTCTGTCCTAATCCAGTGTTACCCATAAGTCAGGATGATTTGGTTTTAATGTTGATTGTACAAATTATTAAATGTTTTAATTCGATTGTGTTATGTATTTATTTTTTGAATGAGAATTGTTCCAGATAAGGCACAAAGCTACTTGATGTAAAGAGCTAAAAAAACAAAACAAAAAAACTTAAAGTCAAAAACTAGCCAATAATAAGTGTGAAATGGATAGACTATAACCTACAAAAAAGAAATTATTCCCCCTTTGCCAGAAACATTACTCATTGAATGTAAGGACAAAAGGACAAATATAAAAGAAGTGAGAGTTACAAGGCTGCTAAAAATAAACTAAAAAAGTTAAGGTTTCTACTCTCCTTTCATAGCTCCAACTGCTAGTCTCTTCCTTTTAAACAGGATACAAAAAAGAGCCTTTCATCCAATAGGTCACACAGTACCAAGCTACAGCTCCTGTCCCATCACTACATTGTTGCTTTACAAGTGATGATGGCAACCTTCTGTCCCGTGAGACAACAGCGTTTTGTGTCTAGTCTGATGCATTGCTGTGTCTGCTGTGGTTATACAGTTGAAGCTAGAGTTGCCGCTCCAGATGCAGGCCTGGGTGGATGATGATACCTAGGTTTATCCAGTTACCAAGGTCCCCCTCTAGGCATTCCTGATAAAGTCCGATAGAAAGGCAAGCCAATAAGGTTGAAGCCAGCACAGCTGCAGGGGTTGACAGAATGGTGTTGCAGTGCTTCACCATCCGCCTATCGGTACTCCAAACCAGATTTTTGTCAGGGTTTATTCTCTTAGCCTTTGCCAAGAGATCCACAAGGCAGTGGAACTGCTTTACAAGTAGTTCAATAGAATGTGCTCCAATGAACCTGCTGCACTTGCACCTCTTTAATGTAAATACTCCTGACTGATCTGACAGTCAGTAAAATCTCACCACTTCACTATAGACATCCTCAAATGCCAAAAAGCTTCCTAATTAATTTTTAAAACTTTAAATATTTGAATACATGAGGAATAGCAAAGAATTATAAAATATTGAAAACAAAACAAGTGATATGTACAAAGTGATTCATGGCTAACTTAAAACTAAAATGCATTCTAGTGGATTTAATTTCTTCATTAAAATGTTTGCAGGATAAAATTAATTAATTTATAATCTTAAAAAAATAATTATTGAATGACAAAATGAACGAATCTTAATAAACAAGATGGATTTCCTTTTCTAATGTGTTTTTAGCGACCAAACTTATGACATGACTGAATAAATGTTTGTATGTTTGTTTGTTTTTTTTAGCTTCCAACAGTATAAGATCACTAAATGAACGAATCTTATTAAAAAGAAGACGAACTTTTTGAATGTTTGTTTTCAGCGTCCGAAATTATGACTTTTTTTTTTTTTTTTACATAGGCATCACCACATTATCAAGGCCAAGAGGCCACTCAAGGATAAGGGTTAAAGAGTGTACAGTAGAAATTGGACAATATAGTAATCATTAGTAATGAAAATTTGGTAAATTTGATAACTTATATGGAACGGCTCATCAAGAACTTATTTACGTTAGACTTGAAGACAACCATATTGTATTCAGCCGGAAAGCAGGAAAACGGAAGACAATTCCACAGGCGTGCAGTTCTAAGAAAGAAGCTTTGTTCATGGAATCTACATTTAGGTTTAGGCACAGATAAAGAGTGGGGGGAATTATTGATAGTGTTTACAGCTAGACGAGTGTTTATTGTGAAAGTTTGGCGAGGGGGGACCATAGATTGAAGCTCAGTCAAACACTTTCCATGAAAATAACGATACATCAGAGACAAACTCGCAACATCTCTTCTGTGAGATAGAGGTTGCAAGGAAGAGAAAAGGACATCTCCTACGAGGCTACAAAGTCTATTTTGAACTCTATCAAGGCAGGACAAGTCCTTTCTAGCAGCTCCGGCAACAGTATTCCATCCTTGGACGTACCTGGCTCTTATATAGATAGAGAATAGCATCAGCAGTGAGATATCTACCGGATCGATAGAAAGATCCCACCATTTTTCCAGCGGCCTTGGCAACAGATTTGATGTACGTGTTCCATTTAAGATCAGGAGTAATGGTCAAGCCCAGAAGCTTGTCAAAACTTGAGGCCTCCTGAAGACGAGAGCCATTCATTTCAATTGATGCCAGATGTGGATCAGAATGTTGATGATGTAAAGAGAGAAGCTTGGTTTTAGATGCATTAAAAGTAACCAGCCACTCCTTACCCCATTGTACTACATGCTCAAGATCAGAGGAGAGAGAATTGGAGAGAACTTGGTCGTTTACTGTCTTAGATGTGCTACCATAAATGGTAGTGACTAAATGAACGAATCATAGTAAACAAGGCGGACTTTACTTTTTTAATGTTTCTTTTAGCGTCCAAAATTATGACATGACTAAATGAACGAATCTTAGTAAACGAGACCAAATTAATTTTTGTAATGTTGGTTTTTAGTGTAAAAAATTTAGACATGATTAAGAATCTTAGTAGAGACGAACTTCTTATTTTTAATGTTGATTTTTAGCATCCAAAATTATTACATGACTAAATGAATGAATCTTACTAAAAAAAAACGAACATCACTTTTTACATGTTTGTTTTTAGCGTCCAAAATTATGAGATGACTAAATGAATGAATTTTAGTAAACTAGATGAACTTTTTTTTTAATGTTTGGTTTCAGCGTCCTACATTATGACATGAAAATTTGAATGAATCTCTTCCCACTCACATGGGGTGTCTATTCTGAGAGCTGTTCTTAATATGGAGATGTTGTGGCTGACCAGAGGAGATTGAGGGGGAGTCCATTCCAAAAGCCGTTCTTAATATGAAAAGATTGGAGGTGTCCATTTCAAAAGCCGTTCTTACCATGAAGAGCTCAGGGGTTGGGCGGCAGTGACCAACACAACTACAACAACTACAACAACAACAGTACTTTACTGTTTTTACGAGGGGGAGGGGTGATTATAGAGCATGTTTTACCTTAGATCCACCTACACACTTTCCTTTAAAGTGACGACTTTTATAGGTTTTCTGCTATGCTGATTAAGAACATCTGATTTATATTTGCCGGATACAAGTAGTTTTCCCCATATAAAACCTGTATTATGCACTTTATATCACTGGAAGCCAGATTAGTATGCACAGGCGAGGATCAAATCTAATTATATCCAACCGATTCTGCCACCTCTTAACTACTTTCTTGGTTCATAGTATTTGTGCGTGGGGATCTTAACAGCGACTATCAAAGTTAAATTTGTAGCAAATATTTTGACAGTCACCCACACTACTAAAATGGGGTGATGAGTCCAAAAGCCGTTCTTAAGATGGGAATATTGACGGTGACCATTCCAAAAGCCGTTCTTAACATGTGGAGGTTAGTGGTGTCTATTCTGAAAACCTTTCTTAACATGAGGAGGTTGGTTGTTGGGCAATCGGATTTTAAATGTTGGACCTAAATAGCATTGAAATTGAGAAATGAAACTTTGATTATGATTATCCAATTTTCATTCACAATATACTCACATACTTTATTATAATTTATTTTTAAAATGTTTAATCTGATCTGGCAGTGTAGTAATATGTATGCATTTTTAAATAATCACCTTTAAAGAAAAATCAGCAAAGATAAATAACTCTTATTCTTTTAGTAAAAGTTCGCCTCTTGATGAAAGAATGAGTTATTCCCCTTAGCTGTTAGCATTCCTTATTTGCTTCAAAAGTATAAATTTAAATTTTGTCAAACTTCCACTCTATTTAAAATGCTATGAGTTTAAATTTCAAAAATTCCTTATAAAATATATAGTTTATTGTTAAAGAATAATTTTCAGATTTTTCATAATAAAAAAATAACTCATTAGTTTGTATACAAAAAGTGGTTTTCTTGTGGAATCCCTCCCCCATATCATAGATTTGAGGGGAGTGATATGAGCCTATTGTTTTAACACTTGCATCAATGATCATTTTAATATCTGCATGTAATTTAAATTAATATAAAACTTTGCGTTATTTGGATTCTTTGGACTACTGTTCTCATCTGGAATGCTATTTTCACAACGTGTTAGTCGACGTAACTTCCAACCTTCTTTAGGTGTATCTCGTCACATTCAGGAATCTTTCCGTCGAACTCAAGAATTTGCACAGAATTTCAAACAGAACCCTTTACTTAATCCGTGGAGTAGCATACTCTTGTTATGTCAGCCATGACTGGGTAGAAGTTGCAAGTAATTCGCAATTGTATTTTGGGTCGTCCACACTAAAAATTGAAACTTCAAACTCAAGAAGTATACAACTTTTACAACTGAATCTAACCAAGTACTCTATTCTTGCAGACAAATTTAGCACAACTTGTTTGAGTCTTGAGCATATTTTGTTTCTAGATGTAAATATTAAATTTACATAAATTTAACTTATATTGTACAAATAACACTTAAGCTGAGAACAGTAGTCTGAATAATCACTCCTCATCTCAAAAATTCAGAACTGTCATAAAACTCTTTGTGATATTATCAATCAATATATACAAACAAACAAACAGACAAACAACTGAAAATATATAATCTCGTCTGAGCTCCAATCTATGGTCCCCTCTCACCAAACTTTCATGATAAACACTCGTTTAGCTGAAACCACAATCAATAATTTCCCCCACTTTTTATTTGTGCCTAAACCTAAACATAAATTCCATGAAAAAAGCTTCTTTCTTAGAACTGCACGCCTGTGGAACTCTGTTCCATTTGCCTGCTTTCCAGTTGACCACAATTTGGTCGTCTTCAAGTCCAATGTAAACAAATTGTTGTTGAACCGTCCCCTTAAGTAATCCAATTTACCAAATTTCCACTATTAATGGTTACTACGATATTATCCCGTTGACTACTGTACACTCATTAACCCTTATCCTCGAGTGGAATCTGGGTCTTGATAAGTCTTGATAAGTGATAACTCCTATGTAAAAAAATAAATAAAAAACATAACCTCTGTTCAACTTAATTGGCAAAGGTGAAAAATGTGACCTATCCACAGAGTGCACACATACCTGTGTCTTTGTATGGACACATTTTAATTCCAGTTATGTTTGGACCCTACTAAAGTTGTCAAAATACGATTAGATAAATCACAGCATTAATCAATTGAACCGAGTGCGACGTTGTGGGTGAGGGTGAGGGTTAGAAGGTCCCTTCTGTTTATTTAGTGCCCTGCTATTTCTGTCATTACATTAATCAGTGTTTGCAACTCTGAAATGAATTGTTTATTTGTAGCCTATGACAACAATCTTACCTCTCCCACTTCATCCCTCTAAACTCCTCCTTCATCTCCCCCTTCTCGACTCTCAACAGATTTTCAAAAAAAATAAAATAAAAATAAGTGATATTTTTAGTGCATAAGAATTAATTAGTTAATAGTTAACATCTTGCTCCCAACTCCCCACCAAAGTTGCTCCCCGCTTTCTATAAAATTACCCCTCCTTACAATAGTAGTTCCCTATGCTTTAATGACAGTATGCCTTCTTTAGAGTAGATAAAAAATTTAAAAATACAAACAAGTTGCAACATCTTTAGACTGTAAACTTAATTGATACAGCACTAAAATTTTTAAAAAGATTTCATAGGCTCAAATTCAATTACCATTGATCTAATAAAATTAAAAGGAAAAAATCTTTATTTAAACGTAACTTAATTCAACAAAAATGTAAATATATGCATCCAGTACTTACTTTGCAATTGTGCAGTATACCCTTCTTTTAGAAAGAACCCGATGGTTAACAAGTATCAAAAACAGACGTATTAGCTATAAATCTTTTACATGTCAGTTCAATTTTCAAGCCATGTGGTAAATTTACATATCAATCAGAATCTATATTATATTTCTGTCAATCTGTCTATTCCACTTTTTTTTTTCAGAAACTACTGGATCGATCTGCCTGAAATTTTGCATGAACTTTTGTTATGATAAGGTGCAACAAACTAAGTTTTATGGTATCTGTTTGGGATTAGTATTAAAATGTAAAAAATGAGTAAATTTAACCATATTCATCCATCAATTTAACATAAAGCACTAATTTCTAAGTCAACAGGCTGTAACTTTTGCCTATTTTTAATGGGCAAAAAGTCGTTAAATGCATAATTATGTATATAGAGCACAGACAAAGACAAGGTTTACCAATGACAAAAGACCATAATGTAAAGCTAGTTAAAAAAAAAAAAAAAAAAAAAATTCTCCCTAGCTTTTACATTTTTAGCGACAAATGTGTTTGGGTTTATCTTTCCTGAACACAAGGACATCATTTTGTGTGTTAATTTATTATGGATAACATTTTGTGTTGATATCATTTTATGTGTTAATTTATTATGGATAACACAGAAGCACTCTCGGAAGAAAGAAGAAAATATAATAGAAACAAGCACTTGGATTTACATATTTATTATCAGATGAACAATCTGTTAAAGACAAAAATAAAAAGGATTAAGAAAATATGTAGTGTGGTACACATAATATATTAATACAATAGCGTGTGTGTTATTTTGTGTGTCATGATTACATCTTTTTTCCGAGTGACTGTCGTTTAATTGTTAAGACCTTCCATTTCTTGTAATAAATAATTTTACCAAGAATTCTGCATAAGTTTTGGTTTCAGTTATAGCTGATGGCACTCAAGTAATCTATTTTTATAAATAATTTTACCAAGAATTCTTCATAAGTTTTGGTTTCGGTTTTGATTATAGCTGAAGGAACTCAAGTTATATATATATATATATATATATATATATATATATATATAGTAAGTTATAAAATATATATGGTGATTAAGCTACACTGAATATTCCGCGTTTCATCCACTCTAGGACTCTTCAGGCTAGAGTGGATGAAATGCAGAATATTCAGTGTAGCTTATTCGCCATATATATTTTATAAATTACTAACTAGCTCTACCTACGTATTGAGCACTTTTGAAGTAAATACTTAAAGTTTATACATAAATTTATACTTTCGTATATTAGTTTTATGTGAGTAAATGAAGTAGTTATATATCTTTTTTCTTCATATGTTTTGGTTTCAATTCAAGTTGATGCACCCAAGTCATATGGATATATTTTTTTTTCATTTTTGAAATCACAACTTTATATAATATATCAAAATCGCTAGAAAATTGACTATAATAATATATATGGAATCTGCATAAATTAAAATATCATATTTAAGTGTATTTTACGACCGGGCTATACCAGACGTCCTTGCTAGCTTAGATAAATACTTTTATAGTTTTAACAAAAGAGTTACAATAATATCAGGGCATCTACATTTATGCTGAACATCCACAGAAATGCAAACATCAATATATTACATATGAAAGAGTCCGCTGTGGAATTTCCGCAGGTCTCGCTAGTAATACATAAAAGAAAGAATGACACACATTAGTACTAAAGAAGGAATACACTTGTGTCCGAAATGCAAAGAGAAGAACATATGCCGCTGGGTTGGCAAAATATATATAAAATATATTGGAGCGCGGGGAGGTTCGCCAATTTTTTCTAATCTAATATACAGGGCAAATGTCTGTATGTCTAGCCAAAACTTTAAAAATACACAACAAGCACCCAAAAAGTTTTTTTGTTTTTTTTCTTAATCAACATAATCCTGGATGTATAATATCTAAATTAAAAAAAAAATGATTCATTATTTGGGAGTCAAATACCTATATATACTATTTAATTTTATAAAGGCATACACACACCTTTTAATGTTACCATGTAGTCTGTTTTCCATCGACTAACCAAAGGGAAGTAACTGATTTTTTTTTCACAGACTTATTTCTCTTATACCGACGAGTTGTGTGTGTGTTCAGAGAGAGGACTGAGTTGGGCAAAAAACAAAAAAACGAAAAAATAAAAAAAAATAAAAAAGCAGGGCTAGGGAGGGAGAAATGGGAAACAAGAAAAGGAAAAAAAGAGAAGGGTAGAAATTATGTTGCCAGATTGGGGATAAAGAGAATGCACTTTGTGCTGATTATATTCTGAAAGACTATGTAACTGCTACCAGAAGAGGTGCCTGACAGACACAGTATCAGTTTGTAAAGGCTATGCAAAGATAGAAAGCTAATTAGACCATGTCTGACAGCTTGTAATGACAAGTAGAAAAAGGATAATATCTTGTTCTAAATTGTACAAGTGGGTGGAACATGCTTTTTAATGTTCGGACAGGAGAGCACATTCTTCAATATTAAGCAAAATAAATTCCAGGGAGATAATTTGAATATCAATACAAGGGAGATATCTCATTAAAATATCCATCTGTGAAATAAGATACAAGATTGTTTCCCAACCGACTGCAGCATGGTCATCTTCAAATTTTGTTAACTTGATGACCCTTACTCTTTGATACTTCTTAAGAAATCTTGTACCAATTCCACCCATTATTTCAAGTCCTCTTGTGGTGATGATCATCATCCAACTGATGATCTCTTATCCTTGAGTGACCCCAGACCACGATAAGTTGGTGATTCATCAGTAAGAAAAACAAAATTTATGCCCTTAGACCAACATAGATAAACATTGCAAAAATTCTAGAAGTTTACATAATATAGAGTTCACATAAGATAAGAGTTCACTATGATGTATCATATACTGAACAACTTGTCTTCATGTTGAGGAAAAAAATATGAAAGAAGGAAGGCCTGCCTAGTGTTGGTTCATCCTTCATTAAATGTCCAATAAATTTAGCTTTCAGTCCAAGTTCATATGAATGTATTTGTTGCCCATATGAAGGTATTTTCATTTATTATTTCAAGGATTTGTGAAAAACCAATAATATAAGGAGATAACTTGTGTGGACTCACAGATGAGATATATATATACTACAGTTTTGACTAAGAAACTTACTATATTTTAGCTGTGTACTAACTTTGTTCTCACAATCTTTCAGGTATTTAACTATCTGGGGCTTCTTCATTAGGTTTTATTATAGTCAGTAACATTTTGGAAATTTTGAATTCAACCCGCTATTTAATCTACTCAGGTAGACTATTTTATATAATTTAAAATAAACATTGCCTTGAAGCAGTTGTAAACAAATTTAATATCCCTTTATGCATACTCTTTACATGGAAATACATATACAATAGGGTAGATATACTAAAATGGTCACCTGTTGTCAATTAAAAGTTACCTAGTTAATAAAATATTTGCATGTTTTTACTGGTGTA
>NC_136483.1:33509331-33661831 GCF_053919585.1 Euprymna scolopes | reverse complement strand
AGTTACTCGACATCTTTTCTTCCTGTCTTTCTTCCTTCCTTCCTTCTCAGTCACGTGAGAGGGTATAGTTCATTTCATCTATGATGGGAGGTTAGGTCATTCCATTACATCACCTTCCTCCCAAGCTAAATTCTTCCATAGAATTTTGCTTCTACCATTTTTTCCTTTTTAGATTTTGTCCAAAAAAATCGGTCCTTTTCCTTTTCCTTTCACTTCTCCTCACCATTTGTGTTTGCCGATTTTTTACTTTTGGAGAGTGACTGGATTTCTGACTTACTGGTACTTCCTTGTTTGGAGGTTGTATATGGAAAGTGTCATATAGCGCTTCCATTTGGTAACTCTTGGTTTCTGACTGTTTCTATGTATCGGGGTCTCAGTTGGTTAATATGTTTTTTTGTGGAAAAAAGTCTGCCCTTTTATAATGTAAACCATTCTCCCAATTCTTCTTGAGATTATGCCTTCTTCCCAAAAACTCTTCCCTGCTCGATAATTTTTGAAGAAAACTTTATCCTCGTCATTGTAAGTCGTGTATCTTACATTATCCTTGATACTTTTTTACTTTTTCTCTTGGGATTAACCGGTCGAACACTGAACGTACCTTCCTGGCAAACATAATTTCAGCTGAGGATAATTTAGCATTTGTATTTGGATTTGGTGTTATATTGTTAAGAATTTTGAATGCTTTTTTCTTCCATGTCGACATTATTATTCTTTTTTAAAGCTTGTTTAAAAGTATCAACAAATCTTTCTGCTTGTCTGTTTGATCGAGGGTTAAAAGTTGGTGCTGTAGTGTGTTCAATGCCTCACAGTAGTGCTTGAATTCTTGACCTGTGAACATAGTGCCATTATCACTAACAATTGTTTTCGGAACTCTGAACCGACTAAATACCTCATCCAGTGCTTTTATTGTGTTTGCCGCTGTAGGGTGTTTGTATTTAAAAATTTCTGGCCATTTTAACATAATATCCCTTCAGAGGTCCTGCATAATTGACATGGATGCGTGCCCAGAGTACATCTGTTTTAGGTACAGGGTTGCATCCGTATGGGGAGAGATCTTGTGGCTAGTTGGCAACCTCTACATAATTTCACAATTTTCTCAATGTCCTGATCCATTCCAGGCCAGTATGTGAATCCTCTCATTAGGGCCTTCATTCTGGAGATTCCAGGATGTCCCACGTGGAATCATTAAATCATTTCTCTCCGATAGGTTCATAAGAGTAGTGGTTGATGGGCAGAAATCAGAGGCCCACAGTATTAATGCTGGAGTCCCTCAGGGGTCCATCATGGGCCCAACTCTCTTCCTGATATACATCAATGATCTCCCAAAACACATACTTAAATCATTCGTTGACATCTATGCTGATGACACGACCATCTATGGCAACACATCAAAGGCCGTAAATGATAAAGTTCTCTCTAATTCTCTCCTCTGATCTTGAGCACGTGGTACAGTGGGGGAAGAAGTGGGTGGTCACTTCCAAAATCAAGCTCCTATCTTTACATCATCAACACTCTGATCCCCATCTGGCATCAATTGAAATGGATGGCTCTCGTCTTGGGGAGGCTCCATGTTTTGACAAGCTTCTGGGTTTGACCTTTACTCCTAATCTGAAATGGAACACATACATCAGATCTGTTGCCAAGGATGCTGGGAAAATGGTGGGATCCTTCTACCACTCCAGAAGATATCTCACTACTGATGCAATTCTCTATCTGTATAAAAGCCAAGTACATCCAAGGATGGAGTACTGCTGCCACATCTGGGCAGGAGCTGCTAAAAACAGTGTATCCTGCCTTGACAGAGTACGAAAGCTTAGTGTGGGATGCCCTTTTCTCTTCCCTGCAGCTTCTCTCCCACAGAAGTAACGTTGCGAGCCTGTCTCTGTTTTATCGTGATTTCCATGGCAAGTGATCATCTGAGCTCCAATCTCTCGTTCCCCCTCGCCAATCTTTCACGAGAAACACCCGTCTGGTTGAAACTACTGTTAATAATTTTCCCCACTCTTTATTTGTGCCTAAATCCAAACGTAGATTCCATGAGCAGAGCTTCTTTCTCAGAAGTGCACGACTGTGGAACTCTCTTCCGTTTGCTTGTTTCCCACCTGACTACAACTTGGATGTCTTCAAGTCCAACATAAACAAATTCCTGACAAACTGCCCCCTTAAGTAAGGCACTATCAAATCTCCAATACTAATGATTACTACAATACTATCTCATTGATTACTGTACATGCAATAACCCTTATCCCTGAGTGGCCTCCAGGCCTAGATAAGTGCTGACCTCCATGTAAAAAAAAAAAATTCTTTTAGGATTTTCTTTTGTAATACTTGCGGTATTACCACACTGTCTGCGTACATCAGAGTTTCATCACACATAGAAAATGGAACAGTACTTATTAATATATCTGTTAGTTCATTTTCTTCTTTTAATGCTGATATAACAGTTTCTTCAAATTCAGTTTTACTGGGGATCAATCTTGACAAACCATCTGCATGTGCAATTTTACTAGATGCTAGGTGTTTCATTTTGAAATCGTAATTGAGCAAAATAATACTCCATCTCTGTAATCTATTTGCCGTATGAGTAGGAATCCCTTTTTTCGAACCAAAAATTGATAGTAATGGTTTATGGTCCGTTTCCAAGACGAAAGATCTTCCATGAATGAATCTATGAAACTTTCTCACAGCATACACAACCGCCAAACCCTCTTTTTCGATCTGACTGTACTTTCTTTCAGCAGGTAATAAAACCCTCAAGGCATGAGAAATTGGTTTAGTAGATCCATCTTCCATTCTGTGTAGAAGCATCGCTCCTAAACCGTATTCGCTTGCATCTGGCGCTACAATTAGATCCTTTTTCGGATCGTAATGTGTTAACGTTAGATTCGATAACAAACATCTTTTAATTTTTTGGAATGCTTCCTCGCATTCTTTTGTCCAGAGCCATTTTTTATTCTTCAATAATTCATTTAATGGTGCTCTTAGTGCATGCATATTTGGGATATAAGAATTATAGTAGTTTTCTAGACCCTAGAATGACTGTAACTTCACTACATTGTCTGGTCTAGGCATGTCTCTAATTGCTTCTGTCCTATTTGGGTTAGGTCTTCTACCTTTCCAATCAATTATTTGTCCCAAATATTCAATCTTGTCCATACCAAAATTACATTTTTCGAGAGCCACTTTAAATCCGTAGTCTTCTATTTTCTCGAATACCTTCCGAATATGTTTTTATGTTCTTCAACATTTTTGCTTCTTTCAAAATGTCGTCTAAATAAGCCATTGCAAAATCCAAGCCTGCTAGCATGGCATCCATAATTTGTTAGAATAAATTTGGTGCTACTTTCAACCCAAACGGCAATCGTTTTAGGGAAAATAATCCTTTATGAGTATTCATTGTCAGGTATTTAGAATAATCTTTGTGAACTTTGACCTGCAAATATGCTTCTGACAAGTCAATTTTTGTGAAAATTTTTCCTCTATTTAACTTAGAAAATATTTCCTCAGGGGTAGGGAGTGGATAGTTATGGTCCTTTAAGGAATCATTCAGTCTTGTCAAAAAATCTCCACATACCCTGATTTTTTTCTTTTTCTTTTTCACATAAACTGTGGGTGATGCCCATTCAGAGTAGTCCACTTTTTTATTACTCTGATTTCTTCTTTGAGTCTATTTAATTCTTTCTCAATTGTTTCTAATGCCGAATACGGAACCTTCCTTTTGGGTTTAAACACCGGTTTCACTTCATCTTTCGGTTCAAAATTCACTTCCGTTTTAGTGCAGCAACCCAGACCTTCAGAAAATACATTTTTTAAATCCTTCTTCACATCCCCAACAAATCTTCCTGACAGTTTGAGACTTTCAAATCCTGTAACATTTACTCTTTTGCAAAATGAGTTTATTGGTTTCTCCCATAAATTGAAAAGTATCATCAAATCTATACCAAATAGATTAGAATTTTTTCCAGACATTCCTATGGCAATTTTCTTTGTGTTTTGCAGCTTTGGAGAATCAATTTTCTTCCATGTTGTTTCATCAATTAAGGACATGTCACTTCCAGTATCCAAAAGACAGTTTACTTTCCGGCCATTAATTCTAACTTCAATATATTTCCTTTTTTTACCATACATGGACTCTTTTTTTAGAATCAATGGTCTTTATTTCAGGCTTACAGTATTTCTCCTTTTTGCATACTGTTGACTTGTGTACTTTACGCCCGCACTTATAGCTTATTTTGCTTTTGAAGTAGCACTCTTTTGTGAAGTGATTCTTTCCTCCACACGTCTTACAGTATTTTTTTTTACATAGTAGTCACCTTACTTTACCCTTTGTATTTTGTCAACATTTTCTCTTCGATACTAGTATTATCTTGTTTTAAATTTAACAGTTTCTGGCATTCCTCGGTAACTTTCTGTAAGGTTATTTCTATGTCTTGGTTCATAATGGATAATATCCTAGAACGAATCTCTTTATCCTTAAAGGATGTTAACCCTTGCACAAATATCAAGCATTTAAACATGTCCTCTTTTAGGTCTTTCAACTTAAATAACTCGCATTGGGTATTTACTCTCCCAGCATAGGCGATAAAGTCTTCATCATCTTGTTTCACAATATTCAAACACCTATAACGAGTATAAAATATAAGCTATCCCATTCCCCGAAAATGTTTGATAAAATTTCTATAGTCTGTTTAAAAGAAATATATTCAGGTTTCCTTGGTAGTATAAAATTTGTATACCTGGTATTTTCATGGGAATCCATCATCCGACCAGGCGTGACATGGTTTGGAAAAAATATTTTCATATCCATGATAATATGCTGGAAACATTAAGCCATTAGTTTGTTCATATAAAAATTCTGTCAGCGAATTTGCAATTCCTTCCGGAGTGAACCGACAATCCTTTTTTTCTTCTTGCTTCATTAATATTGTTTTTAATACTTCATTTTGTTTTAACTTTTCTTTCTGTAAAAATTCTATCTGACTTTGTTGAGCTGCCAGTGCTAATTGTTTCGTTTTTGTAAACTCGGCTAATTGTTCCATGTTGAAGAATTTTTTAAGTAATAAAACAAAAGGTTAACAGTACCTGCACAAAGCATTAAATAAATTCACTGAATAGTTTTGTTTTAAAACCACAAAAAAAGAAATTCTTCTGTAGGCAAGGTTTTTGCAACACACATGAAATTGACACTAAAACACATCCTACCCGTGTCTTTTTCCGCCATATTTTTTTTCTTCATATGAAACAAAAGAAATTTGAAATGGAATCTTTCAAAAATTGTTCCTTCCAATGCTTCGTGAAATGTCAATTTCTCTTCTTTTTTTTAGTAGGACCGTAACAGACTGAATTTTAAAATATATATAACTTACTTTTTTTGTGTGTCTTAGCTTTATTGTTTTTTTTTTCAGTAGTTGAATTTTTCCATGCAGTATTTTCTTCTCTTCGTTTTCCAATATGTTTTCAGCTTAAAGTTCACTTTTTGTGAATTTGACTCCTGTCGCCATTTGTTATATCCTTACTTTAAATAAGAATACAGCAAGAAACACGGGGTTATGGGTGAAAGACAAAGGAGTTTATTTACAAGGGAATACAGTGACATAAGAGTTACTTGACATCTTTTCTTCATGTCTTTCTTCCTTCCCTCTCAGTTACGTGAGAGGGTATAGTTCATTTCATCTATGAAGGGATGTTAGGTTATTTCATTACATCATAATGATAAATAGGACTATATTAAGTCAAAATATTAAAAATACATTAAATTCCCATCTAATAATGATAATAATAAACAGGACTATAATAGGTCAAACAATTAAAAAACATTATACACCCATCTAAAAATAATAAACATTACTATAATAAATCAAAAGATTAAAAATACATTAAACACTCTAATAATAATAATAATAATAATAATAATAAACAGGATTAGAATATGTCAAAATATTAAAAATACATTATACACCTGTCTAATAATAATAATAAACAGGACTATAATAGGTCAAAATATTGAAAATACATTATACATCCATCTAATTATAATAATAAACAGGAATATAATAGGTCAAAATGTTAAAAATACATTACACACAATCAAACAGAAACATTAATTTCCAACACACCTGACATGCTGAGCCTTTCTGCTTGTACAGTAATAAAACTTCTCAAATGAGCTTGTGATGTTGGGTTGGATAAAGTGTAAACTTTGGTTTAAATTGTCCGTTTTTCTTTCATCGGATTTTATCGATTATCATTACTTATTGAAAACATTCTGATACAAAACCTATCTATGAACACTGCCAGATACATAAAATACATTTGTGTGAAATTTCATAAAAATCGGCACAGCTGTTCTGGAGTCTATAAAAATGGCAGAAATACTAGAGGAAGGAATTTGTAGTGGAATGGGGACAAAAATGGATGGTCACATTCAATGCTACCAAGACTAAGCTTGTTTCCTTCAATAATTTCAAGAAACCTTTTCAACCACCAATAGCTATGGCTAAAGATACATTACCTGAAAGTACTTCTTTCAAACTGCTCGGCTTAATGTTCACAGGGAACATGAGTTGGAACAGATACATCGAGTGCATTGCCAGGGCTGCTGCAAGGAAAGTGGGCTCTCTTAACTGTGCTAGAAAGTTACTTACACCTGAAAGTATCCTGTACCTCTATAAGGTGACCATTCACCCATGTATGGAGTATTGTTGTCACATTTGGGCTGATGCATCTGCTAATAGTCTCTCTCTCCTGGATAGGGTTCAAAAGAGAGTCGTCAACCTGATAAGTCCTGAACTGTCATCCAAGCTTCACCCTCTGTCCCATCGACGAAATGTTGTGCCCCTCTGCCTGTTCTACAAATATTTTAATAGTGGATGCTCTGACGAACTACAAGTACTTGTACCCCCTCGACATAAATAACCGGACAAACAGCAAAATCCCACCCCTACATAATAGAGATCCCTAGATGTAAGAAGGCCTTCTACTCTAATAGTTTCTTCCCCAGAACTGCTAGACTCTGGAATTCCCTTCCGGGTTCCTATTTTCCCAACTGTATTGACATGCAGAAGTTCAAGTATAATGTGAACAGACATCTTGCTGCTCAACTCCCTACATAGTATACCTGTAACTTGTGTCCCTGATAGTAGCCCCTTACATCAAAGTTGCACTGTGCCTTTTTGGGGGTGAAAATGAAATTTAAAGAAAAAAAAAAGAAAATACACACGCACACACAGAAAAAGTTCATATATAATAGAAGATAGATAATTTTTTTCTATCACATTTCAGACAATAAGAAGTTCAGATTTTTCCGATTTTGATTAACTCTCCCAACACTAATATATATTACATTCAAAGAATTTTTTCAAAGACATCAAATTGTAGTTTTGAAATTTCAAACAATTATGGCCTTAAAGCTAAATATGTTATTTTGTATGAAAAGAAGAAAAATTAAATGAAAATTACCTTAACATTTTTAATCTGTTATATATTTCACCAAACTTGGCTTAATAGTAAAATTGGTGTGCAACTAGCCTAATAGATACTTATGCAGACTATGAAATCAGCTATATAGATTTCATTTGTATACTAATAATGTTGTAAAACGTATTAACCTCAATTCCTCTCCCCCGGCTATACCATGCTTTATTTATTGATTGAATCCTTTGAGATGAGGCTTCATAATTTGTGCATTCATTCTTTTTGTGAACTGTTATCCTCATCTTGATAGTTGTTTCACCATGTTTCGGCCAACTCATCCTCTGGCGTTTTTCAGGTGATTAACCATGACGGGATAGGAATACTGAATCTCGTAACTGTATTCCCAGTAATTACTGCCTTCCATAGGTGCTTTGTCTCACCACATTTTGGTCAATTAATCCTCTAACCTTGCTTGGGTAGGATTGAAACCGCTATCTTCAGACAATGCTCACCTGGAACTATAGAGACTCAACACCTATATTCACCATGCTTTGTTGGTTAATAGGTATTTTGTTTGGTATTAAAAAAATGTTAATATGTCACTTAAACAGACAAATCGAACCAATCATAATGAAAAATTGCTATCTACATACAAATTACTTAATGAGCACAGATATATTTGTAGATGTCATCATCATCATCATCATCATCATCATCATCATCACTATTGTACTTGGTTTAACATCAGTCTTATATGCTAGCATGTATTGAGCAAGCATACAATTATATCACAAAATCTATGTAGACATTTAATCATGTAACTACTTCTTCAAATAAATTACCATAACCAAAAGTCTTGCATATGTGTCTATTTTTCCATTATTTCCATGCACCCATTCTCTCTACAGTATCTACACAGATATCTTTACATCTAAATAGTCTGTTTATACTCTGTCCACATCATCACTGCATTCATCCCCTGCATACTAACCTTACATCACTCATTCTAACTAGATGATGCAACCATCTCCTCCAGTGCCCACACTTCCTTCTTTTCTAGAGTACTCGCTTATCTACCTCCTTCAGTGCCTTCTCACCCATCCTCTCTAGAGAACTCCCTCATATCTTCCAGTGCTCACACATCCATTCCTTGAGTACTCATTCATCTCCTTCAACGTGCTCATATATCCATCCTCTACACAGTACTCGTTCATATCCTCTAGTGTCATATCCTCATCTGTGGCTCATATCCGCCATCTGTGGCGACTTAATCATGAAATGATTCCTATAAATGCTAAAACGCAAATGGAAATAGTTTCAAGCTCAAAAAATAACACATACATGTGAAAGTAGTAAGCTTGTATGAAATTAAAAATTTCTATAAGACCAAGTCAAAAAAATCAGTTTCAGAGAAACTTCACCAGATCATCACTAATGAAAGAAACCCAAGAACATAATTTTACAAACAACCCCATGCCCTCCGAGGGCCGGGAGTAGCAAAGGGAAAAGAACTCAATGACTCACATATCCAGTTTCATCAACTTGAACACATTTATACATATGAACAAAAACAAAGGTAAACCAACAAACACACATACACATTGCCATGCTGCCAAATACTTACAAACGCATATATTCACTCTATGAACATTTTGACTTGTGACAACTATTAACTCTTCTTTAACCAAACAAGTATTGTACCATGAACATTTGTATTATAGAAAGTAACTTTTATATTCTTGCTCTTGTATATAAAATGTTTTGTTATAAAACTTTGTTTTTCTCAATTTCTCTTTTACAAAACTGCTTATGTTTTAGGTAGCACTTTCTACCTGGTGACTCTTCTATTAATTTAAAGTTTCATTTTATTATCTTTATAAATATTGTCCCTTTTCTTCCTTCGCTAAAAACAATGGTATTTATACCCCAATTCATAGTAAATGTTAGTGTGGTTTTTGGCTATACTAAAAAATGCTATCGTTGTTCAAGATAGCCTCTACCACACATCCCTTATGTACTTCTTCATCTCCTTCAGTGCCCACATTTCTTGATTACTCTCTCATCTATTTCTTCCACAGTACTCATCCCATTAAAAAGTACCAGTTCATCCACAGCGCCAGTGCCACCATTCTCTTCATAGTGTCTGTTGCATATATCCCCTCTATCGTGCACTTGTGGATCCATTCTCTACATAGTGTCACATGCATTGATTCACTTTACAAGGCTTAAAGGTACTGGTAAATCTTTTGAACCAGAGAACACCAACTTTTGCTAAAGTACATAAATAGCCGAAAAAAGTCGAATGAAAAGAAACCAGTGCCAAAATCAAAACTAGGAAGCGTTCCAACAGAAAAAAATGAAACAATGGTTAACACGTATTATTTGGGTTCATCGAACAACTGTTCTCATCTTGAGTGTGATTTTCACAACGTTTCAGTTGATGTAACCTCTGACCTTCTTTAGGTGTATCTTGTCCACAAAGACGCATGGCGCAGTGGTTAGAGTATGTAAAAAGTGATATTCTCCTGAAGGTTGAAGGTTCAATCCTCAGTGTGGGCGACCAAAAAATACAATTGCGAATTACTTAGGACCTCTATCCAGTCATGGCTAACGGAATGAGAGCACACTACCCCCGTGAAGTAAATAAAGTGTTCCACTCGAAATTCCATCCAAATTCCGTCCAAATTCCTGAGTTCGACAAAAACATTCCCGAGTTTGACAAGATACACCAGAAGAAGGTTGGATGTTACATCGACCGAAACGTTGTGAAAATCATACTCAAGATGAGAACAGTAGTTCGATGAATCCAAATAATATGAATAACCAATCCTCATCTCAAAAATTCAGAAACGTCAATAGTTAACGTAAATAGTTGTAAAAAAAAAAAAATGGTTCAAAAGATGTACCAGTACTCAATATTTGGTCTTAATGAATGATGTTTGTTATAAAAAAAGAAAGATAAACGAGGAAATTACAAAGGTGCTTGCTTGACATTTTAATCATTCCTGAAGAAGATAATAATAAATGAGTTGTTTATTCTTTGTATTTTGTCTGCACAAATCAATGATGAAACAATCAGTTTGCCAATTAATTACAACGCTTTGAACATTGTGATTTACAATAACACATTTCCTTCACTTGTCACGTTGGTAGATACTTGCGGACTTAACAACCTAATTTAAATCAGATATCATCACTTGGAGAGTGCATACTTCCACCAATACTCAACAATAGTTCACTATATAACGTTAGTCCTTAAATTTTTCAGTTTCTCTGCAAATATTTAAAATATGTATACTTTCATTTTATAACCTGATTCCTAATTTGTTTCTAAGTTTAATAATAATGATGATAATAAATAAATAAATAAAACTAAACACAAAAATATAAGAAGACATATCACAACACACACAGGTTAAAACTATGTCACTTTTTAATACACAAAGAAAGATAGACAACTCCCCACTAAAATAAAGATGTGAGTTACAAATCAAGTGGAAAAAAGACACGACCATTAGCTACTGAAAATGGAGGCAGTAATAACAGACTGATTGGCTAACTAGCAAACTCAACACAGTGTGTATATATAAAGACACTTAGTAACGTCAATTCCATGCAATATTCTGACGAATCCTCATGAGGATAAAACACAGAAAATTCTGTATAGCTTAATTGACATATACAGAATAACTCCTATAATTTGAACATCCGCTTCGTTCAAATTAGAGCAAGTTTCGTGATAAAAAAATGTGCTGCAGTTAACTTTAATTTTCTAAGAATTAAGAAATAGTAAATGAAATTCATTACTATATGATACTTCAAGTTTATATTAAGTTGAGTTTAAGATATATTGCAAGTAAGAATTGTTAAATATTATTACCAGCAACAAAACATTAAAAATAAATTAAATCTACTCTTACTTGTTAGGTATTTATTACCTAAGTTATCATCTACAGAAATCATACATTCATTTATGGTAAAATACAGTTTTTTTTTAGTTAATCATTGAATGAGTCTCATTGCAGTTTCTATTTTCATCGATTGAGCTCTTGGGCGCTGCCATTTTATTTCGTAAGCGATCACGAAAATCTACAATCTCTTGGTTCTGTAGCTTCTTTATGATTATATCTCTTTGGGGGTGACATTGCTTGCAAAACATAGGTGTCACTAAAGTAAGGACTTTTTTCTAGAATTTTTATAATCGTCTCCATAGACTTTTCTGCATCATCCCATGATATTGCTTCATCAGAGTGTTCTTAGGGTCAAGAGAATGGGAGCTGTCGCTTTTTCATCAACATTACTGCCTTTAGGATATTGATCAGTAGTTTCCTCATCTTGTTGCACCCACATTTCAACATCATTTGCATTAAGTGATTTAAGAACAGCGTGGTTGGTCAGTAACCGTTTGGTTTCAAGAATTTTTTCTAGACCAGATGTATTCTCTGATTCTTTCAGTTCGGAAGCCTTTGGCGCTGGGCATAATTTGCCCCATGCTTTTGTTAATGTGCTTGCTCAAACTTGATTCCATGAACTTGCGAGAGAAAGTATGGCATCTTTGATAGTAAAATGAAAATCGCTTATACTCACGGTATTATTTATCATATTCATCATGAAATCATTTCTGTAGAAACATTTCAAGTTCCAAATAATCCCTTGATCCATAGGTTGGATGAGAGAAGTCACATTAGGTGGTAAGTAACACACAAAAATATTCCCACAAGATGACACTAGTTTTGACTCAGGAGGATGTGCTCTACAATTATCCAACAGAAGCAAGCACTTTGAATCAGGTTTACCTAATTCAAGAAAACGCCTATGGCACAAATTCTTGCAAAAACCATTTTTTAAAAAACTGTTGATTCATCCATCCATTTCGTGAAGGATAATAGAATACTGGCAAAGGCGAACTCCTTTCAATGCTCGGGGACACTTTGATTTGCCGATGACAAAAACCTTATGAGTTCCAGAAGCATTAGCGCATACCATCACTGTTAGTCCTTCTTTATTTAATTTGAATCCTTTTATTTTCTGCTCCTCGGATCCGACTAATGCTTTTGTAGGTAAGCACTTCCAATTTACGCCACTTTCATCAGCGTTGTAAACATCCTCTGGTGTTAAACCATAATCAACAATTATCATCTTGAATTTGTCACAATAATTTGATGCTGTGTATGTATCGGTAGACCGTTGTTCGCCTGACATTGTTTATTGTCTTATACCATGTCTACTCTTAAAGCTCCTAAGCCAGCCTTCACTGAATTTCATATCTTCTGCGATATTCAACTCTTCCTTAAGAGATTTTGCTTTAGCAATTAACATGGGCCCAGATATTGCTACACCTTCATTCCGTTTTGCTACAAACCACTCATGCAATATTCAATCGAATTCAACTTGCTTTGGTCTGCGAAGAGTCCTTCTTTTGACATGTCTTTTATTTGGAGAGAAAGGAGCAGCCTTCAATATTTCCTCCTTTTTCTTTTTGATGTAAAACTGTGTACTTCTTCCAATCTTATAATCTCTCAATATAACGCTATTTTCAACTCCAGCATCTAAATTTTCTATAATTTGACGTTTTTCGAGTAAAGTCAGTGTCACTTGTTTTCTTTTAGAGTTGCAAGCCATTGTGATGGGTTGTTTTACACTATTTTAAATATAGCAATCTGAAAAAAAAATACAGTTAGTGTAAATTAATTATCAATAGCTAATCTACATTAATTACATAGTACCAATATTAACATTTCTGCGCAATATCTGACTAAACCATATAAACAGTTTTACTGCAACTCCGCATCAAATATGCTAATACAATTTCAATGACGAGACAGTTCAAGTTTAGAAAAAATGAGAGGAAGTTCAAATTAAAGGAGTTTTATTGTATATATTTTCATAACTTATTACTTAGCTCTACTCACATACTGAGTACTGTTGGAATCAATACTTAAAATATTATATCTCTTTTTGTGTGTGTGTTAGATATTCATATTAAAAAAAACTTTTTTTCTATTTTCAATTTTCTTGGGTTTTCATGGGTTGTGGAATTGCATTCATCAGCAAAAGATCTAGTTAATTTGCATATTCCTTTAAACATTCATTTTAATTAATTCCCTATTAGTTTTTTCAGCTTTCTTATGGGATGACCATCTTTAGTTAACGATTACGTGTAATTATATTCATGCAGATATTCTACATGATTTATACTTGCATAATATGTGCGTAAAAAGATTATAGTAAACACAAACCTCATATCTTTCAGAATTATTTTTTTTACTTTTCTTTTATATCTTCGTTTTATACAATTAGAAGGCCACCATCCCTATAAAGACCTATTATCTCAACTTCTGTATCTCTAGATCTATGTAATATGTAAAGATCTACAAGCTGAATATAAAAACTCAGCTTGTTTTTGTTTTGTGGGTTTTTTTTGTCCATTTTTACTAATTAATCCTGTACATTTTCTAATAATGTCAATTTCATTGCTAGAGATGTTGCAATGGAGGGTTGCAAATTTTACTACATTTTCAAAAATATGTTACTATTATTATTTTATACATCTACATAAAATTATTTGTATCTATTTTCAGTATTTATTTGGACAGTGCTCAATATGCAAGTAGAGCTAGGTAGTAAGTTTTGAAAATATATATGGCAATTAAGCTACACAGAATTTTCCACGTTTCATCCTTGTGATAATTTGTCAGATTTTTGCATGGAATCGATGTTACTTTGTGTTTTGTATAAACATATATACTAGACAATAACTGTTCCAGGACAGGGTAAAATTAATTCTTATATACAGAACACTTTTGCATCACTTTTATGTCCCCTTAAAAAGATTGAAATCAACATATAATGATACTAAACCTTATGTCTAAAATTTCCATTCCATTTTGAATCGAAACCCATTACACAATTTTCATTCTAAAAAATGTTTAAGATGTAAGGCTTAAACTTAAGGGATTCAAATTCAGGGAATTTTGCTTAATTGGTGTCCAATCCCTATGGATCAAATTTAATGCCAATCTAAAATATTTTAATTTTCAGATGGAAGATTGCTCCATATCCTGCCCCTATAAAGAAACTAAATTTGGGACAATACTTATTAATTGATGTCTATTATCTATTATTAAAATTTCACAAAGCTTTCATCTCCTTTTTACCTACCCATTTTGCATAAAACTAAATTAAACTAAATATAGTTCACATTATGACCATTTACACATCTCAACTGTTTCAAAATTCATAATGATTGGTTTATTAGTTGAGGAGTGAATCATGTATATGATGATGTGATGATTGCAATGTCTTGTCAGACGAGTGCCACTCTCTCAGCCACTGAAAGCCCACATGCCCGAAGATGACCTTTTAGTCCTGCTAGTGACTTGCACACCTTCAAGCAGACATGACAATGAAGATGGTCATTGGTATACATACATATATACACAGACATACACATATACATGTATGTATACACACACAATACATACATATACAGACATACACATATACATACACACATGTATGCATATATACACGTACATGCATATACACGCACACAAACATATACATATATACATACATACACACATATACATTTATACACACATGCATATATATATATATACATGCATACATACATACATACATATAATGATGGCAGATCAGTAAATATATGCTTCCATCCTATCAGGCCAACACACGTCACAACTTTTCCATCGCCACGGGACTTTTTTTTTTGTAAACAAATGTCTGAGGGAATATCTGTACAAAAATGTTATTGCAGAATCAGAGTTTTAGCTTTGTACGACAGCTAAGTCTCTCCTTCGGTTCAAAATGTTGATAGCCAGCAACAAGTCAAACTGCAGGCTAGCTTAATGCAGGTACTGGTCTTCACTTTATGGTTTTTTAAATCAGAGATTTACTTCTCCTAGACGGATTACCTCCACCACGGCTTATGGGAGCCCTCTCCATCCCAATGCTATTCGATCCATGTCTGCGAGTTAAGTTGCTGGGCACCAGAGCATATTTCACACACCAGTGGGTCATGCATGCCACAGCTGACAGACCTAAGTTTCTTTGGAGGTTTCTGTTAGGGTTATCTTATCCTTTTGCATGGAATCAATGTTACTTTGTGTTACAAAGAACCTTGGCCCACAAGGCAGTGGGGGTCCAGTTATACAGCACCGGACACACGCTGTTCATCAGAGTCCCAACAATGAATAAATAAAAACAAACCCAACACACACAACACGTAAAACAGGTGGTCATGAGTTGCAATGTCTGCAAATCCCAAACTGAAGAAACGTCCAAAACGGCAGAACTCCCTAGCAATCATGACGGCGATGATGATGAGATCGATTAAATTAATTCATTTGCTTTTACCTATTCATGTTCAAATCAATTTAAATAAATACATAAACAAAAACAATACATGCCTCACAAAAACGATACGTGTAATCGGCAGATCTTGGTTGCGACCTTCTGTTAAAAAGTTCATATAGGATAAACCGTTTTACGGATGCCTGGTCTCTTTGATGTTTATGATGATGAACACATAAATAAATTAATACATAAACAAAAACAATACATGTCCGACAGAAACAATACGTGTAATGGACAGCCCTTGGTCACGATCTTCTGTTAAAAAAAAAAGTTTATATAGGAAAAACCATTTTAAGGACGCTTGGTCTATTTGATGTCAAATAAATAAACGCAAGGAAAAACAATACATGTCCGACAGAAACGATACGTGTATAATCATGTATATAAAAATATATAAACATACCTAAATTTATAAGGTTTTATATATATAATGGACAGTATATATATTTATAATAACTCATCGATTTCTCAGAAACACTGAAAACTCAACCTGCAGAGTTAAAGATACAGATGTGACCAGTTCATTGGCTGATGTAAAGTGTGGATTGCAATGATAATTATCCATGCGGCGAGTAAAAAAATAGTCAAAGTTTTAATTAAAAGGTAATACATGTATATATGAAAGTCATTTCAAAAGTAAAGCCTTCTTTTTTTTTTTAACTAAAAAACTTGAAGACCTATGAAAACGGGAATATCACTAGTTTCCTAGATGCAAATCCACCGAAACTCTGATGTTTATTAAAAAATGCTCAATGACAAACAGAACATAAGTATATGATTATTTGTACAAACGTTATTTCTTTATTTTATATTTCTTTTCAAATAACAGAGAGACTATAGAAAATATGGTTTCCGTTCTGCCAGATCTACAGCAGATGTGCTAACTGTTATATCTCATAGGATTAGTGAATCTCTTGACAAAAGCTTCGTCTCTAGGGCAATTGCTCTTGACATATAAAAGGCCTTCGATAAGGTATGGCATAAGGGTCTACTCCACAAGATGTCCAGCTACGGTATAACTGGAAATGTTTTCTCGATCATGAAATCATTTCTCTCCGATAGGCTCATAAGAGTAGTAGTTGATGGACAGAAATAGGAGGCCACCAATATTAATGCTGGAGTCCCTCAGGGGTCAATCCTAGGCCCAACTCTCTTCCTGATCTACATCAATGATGTCCCAAAACACATACTTAAATCATTCGATGACATCTATGCTGATGACACGACCATTTACGGCAACACAAAGGCCATAAATGACAAAGTTCTTTCAGATTCTCTCTCCTCTGATCTTGAGCGCATGGTACAGTGGGGGAGGATGTGGCTGGTTACTTTTAATGCATCTAAAACCAAGCTCCTATCTTTACATCATCAATGCTCTGATCCCCATCTGGCATCAATTGATATTGGTGGCTCTCGTCTAGGAGAAGCTCCATGTTTTGATAAGCTTCTGGGCTTGACCTTTACCCCTGACCTGAAATGGAACACGTACATCAAGTCAGTTGCCAAGATTGCTGGAAAAATGGTAGGATCCTTCTACCGATCCAGAAGATATCTCACCCCTGATACAATTCTCTATCTGTATAAAAGCCAAGTACATCCAAGGATGGAGTACTGCTGCCACATCTGGGCAGGAGCTGCTAAAAACAGCCTATCCTGCCTTGACAGAGTACAAAATAGGCTTCGTGGCTTAGTGGGTGATGCCCTTTTCTCTTCTCTGCAACCTCTCTCCCACAGAAGAGATGTTGCGAGCCTGTCTTTGTTTTATCGTTACTACCATGGCAGGTGCTCGTCTGAATTCTAATCTCTGGTCCCCCCTCGCCAATCTTTCATGAGAAACACCCGTCTAGCTGAAACCACTGTCAAAAATTTCCCCCACTCTTTATCTGTGCCAAAATCAAAACGTAGATTCCATGAACAAAGCTTCTTTCTTAGAAGTGCACGCCTGTGGAACTCTGTTCCGGTTATCTGTTTCCCACCTGACTACAACCTGGATGTCTTCAAGTCCAATGTGAACAAATTCCTGATGAACCGCCTCCTTAAGTAAGACACTTTACTAGATCTCCAAAACTAACGTACTGTACATACAATAACTCGTATCCCCGAGTGGCTTCCGGGCCTTGATAAGTGGTGACTACCTTGTAAAAAAAAAGAAAGAAAGAAAAGAATGAATATTTAAAGTTTGATTTCATTGTAAAACATCCAGCCTGAAGATGATGCTTCTCTAAAGGAGTTGCAGCAGAAATATGTATGCACATATGTAGCCAATAATGTTTGTATAAATAAACATACTGCAAAACTTATACACAGATTTGGTATATAATGCCTTAACAAGGGTTTAGGTGCTAAAATTCCAAATTTATTTTTATCTTTTGACACTTTATTTAATGTGGTAAAGTGCTTTGTTTGGGGTGAAATAACAGGTTTAAAAATATTGCACTTATATCCATTGCCCCATAATCCAAATTCTCAATCCTTATCTAAAAAATTGCAAAACATAAATTCACGTCTCGTATAACAAATACCAATATTGAAAAATACAAACAGAATAACAATTTACAATAAATGCAACATGTAACGTGTTGCAATACTTTTGATATATAATAAGGGTAGTTATTTAAATGCTGCCCACATCAGCATTATTTGGCACAAGGCCTGGAAAGTGGGAACCCCGCAGGCTCCCCTAAAGGAGGGGCACTCCTGCAATTTTTAAAATTGCCTGAGTAACCCTGTCGGCATTCCCCGGTCGGGGCGCCTCAGTAATGAATAACAAGTATTTAAAATGAACTGTTATATTTTTTTGTGTTATTTTATTTGATCATACTATGTAGGTTCAATTAGAAAAACCTGGCTTTGCATGTCTACTTCCTTGACACTGTCGCTGGAGACAATTAACCTCTCATGAACTGATCAAGGTCAGTAGCGAAATCAAAGACTAGTTTGTACTTCAGCGATTTGAACTTCTGTCAGTCTATCAAATCCTATAAGTATTATTTCATTCCATGTAGGTATAATAGATATAATATACAATTGTAGTGACAATTAAAGTTAAAAGTCATATCATCAAAGGAAACAAATGATCAGTCGTCAAGAAAACAGGATTAGACAAGCAAATTTATAAAGAAAAAAGTCTCTTACAATGAAAAAAAAGGAGGGAAATAAAGTAAATGGATTCTATTATTCAAGGTAACAAAGGAGTATCAAATGAAAATGGCAAAGCATAGAATGTCTGTTCAAATAATGTTCAAAATTACTGTGTATTTAAAACCATTTATTTTTTTAATTAAAAAATATTAGTTGTTCATCAACTCATTTCGGTTATTTAATGCGATAATATCCAGTAATTTTGGAAAAAGTTTTTTAGGTTTCATTTTCTTTATATCCTCAAATATTTATTTATGGTGTTTGATTTGGTTGTTTTGTAGAACATGATTGAGTTTTTCAAAGGGAAAAAATAGCATCAATGTTTGGTGCATTTAAGGCCATGGAAGTCAGTATTTTCAGACAGCTTGATTTGGTAGCATCAGTTAATAACAAGGAATTGTAACATACTATTCTGTACTTTTTTAAATACAGTTTAATAAATATACCATTGTGTTGTCTAATTTATTATCAGCTCTTTAAGGTCGTAACAGACGTATAATGCAAGTCCTAAAAGTAGGCTTAGTTCCAATGACTTGAGAGAAATAGGGATAAATAAAGACCTGACCAAGATAGGTTAATTTGAATGTCAATTTCTTAAAGCTGCCCATGCCAGCATGTAAAATAGACTCGACGATGATGATGATGATGGATTTCGTCCTACAATATCAACTGCTGATGTACTGACTGTAATATCACACAAAATCAGTGAATATTTGATGGGACGTTTCGAGGATAACAGCTCTCAGTATATCAAAGGCATTAAAGAATTGCTTCAAAATTTGTTAGCTATGGAATATTTAGAAATGTCTTCTCAAACATCAAATCCTTTTTCTCAGATTGGCCTATGAATGCAGTTGTTCATGGGCAGTTGTCTGAAGCTCATAGTATCAATACTGGAATCCCTCAAGATTCTATTCTGGACCTAACTCTTTTCCCAATTTTCATTAATGATCTTCCAAATTATATTCTGAGATCATTTGTTGACATCTATGCTGATGACACAACTGTCTATGGCATCACTTTGAAGAAACCTTGCTGATTCTCTCCACTTCGATCTAGAACAAATAGTCCAGATAAGAAAAAAGTAGCTTGTTACGTTTAACACCTAAAACCGAGCTTCTCTTTTCACCACCAATATTCAGATCAGTTTTGTTTCAGTTAAAATGAATGGATCTCTGCTTGAGATAGTCACTGTCTATTACTCATCCTTTCATCACCTGTCTGTCTCTCAATTCGTAAAAACAAACAGTGAGAAAAGTTTATTACTATTTAACCTGTAACTAAAAAGAGACAGAGATTAATTTTGGATTTTGTTTTTTGTTGTTTTTTTTAAATTTAATTGGCTTTGCAAACTCATTTTCTTTTCATATCAACCAAGAAAATTCTTGGAATAATTCTTGCAACCTAGCTGTATCACTTGGCAAACCCTCAGTTGTTTGAATGAAGCATGATTTTATCTGGTTCTAGGAGACCATCCTCACAGGTATCACTTCTTTCAGACGAGAAGTTTATTGCCTGTTGCCTGATGTGCTCTTATCAAGAAATGTCAATGGATCTGTTCACTGCTTTTTTGTATGCTTCCAGAATAATCTATGACAAAGATAATTTTCCCCACATTAAAGTGACTGTGTGTTTCGTCTTGCTGTCGTTAGAGGCAAGTAAATAAAGGGATTTTTTTTTTACTCTTCTTTTCATACCAGCTGGCGACTTTTTTTGAAGTATTCTAATTCTAGGGTCTGGTTCGAAAAAGATTCAATCCTTTTGTTTGAATTTGGTATTAGTTAAGTCCTAAGAAGCCATCATTCTAGACAATTAATCTTCCTTTGAGAGGAGGAGAGGTTATTGCTGGTCGCCTTAAACACCTTTACTAGGAAATGCTGACAGGTTATTTTATACTCTTTCAGAATGAACAAGTTGTTGGAGGCAACTTTTATTAGAATATGGGAAGCTCCCCTAACTTTCAACAACTTTTCCTAACTCGAGCTAAATGTGTGATCCAACAGGTCACACACACACACACACACACACACACACACACACACACACACTTATTATTTCATGTATCCACATAAACTCTTATAAGGAGATATAATATCTTATGTATTGATTTGCAGTATTTATTTCAGTGCTTAGACATGAATAGAGCAAGGTAGTAAGTTATGAAAATATATTTACAGCAATTTAGCTACATAGAGGTTTTCTGTAGGAAACTGTCAGGCTAAAATTTGAGCATTTTAGCCTGACAATTCTCTACAAGAATGAAATATGAAAGCCTCTGCGTAGCTTAATTGCCATAAATATATTTTCATAACAAAGAACCGTAATATGATAAAACAGCTGTCTGCGTACAACTAAGCATGATTCTTCAATACTGGTAAACATATATCACATACACACAGGTTCTGGGAATTTACAAAGTGTTAAGCAAACATTCATTGTAATACAAACTTCCAGTATTAACCTTTGTGAAAATGGTGCGTACATACCCAAGGAGCCAACATCAAAGGAAATGGTTAAGGGAAAGTATTTGTTTTTACAGGGGTCAAATTATCTAAGGTTTTGGGGATGTGTATCTTGTACTGTGTGTGTGTGTGTGTGAGAGAGAGAGAGAGAGAGAGAGAGAGAGAGAGAGAGAGAGAGAGAGAGAGAGAGAGAGAGGGAGGCAGCATCTGTTCTTTTAAGCATACTTCCCGGGATAAGAAAGCATTCTGTGTAAGTTGGATCAGCTCATTATTCTTTTGCAAGTTGAAGAGAGCATAAAGTCATCATATTCGATTTACATGCTGGCATGTGTTGGACAGCTTTTAGAAATTGACTTCAAAACTAACCTATTTCTGACCAGATCTTTATTTGCCCCTCTTTCGAATCCATCTCCATTTTTACATGTTTTCCTTGACATCCTCTGCCAATAGAGTGCTACCTTGATTGTTCTAAATTTATGGTTAAATTTACGTTCCGCATCCCCGTGTTTACAAAGCCATTTGGCAGAATTAACGTCAGACAAATTTTTAGCTACGGATAACCAAAACTGTATAGAATGTACCTTTTTTTTAATGCAAATATAAAAATAGAAGTTTTATTTAAACAGTCTTTATTTGAACTTTTATAAGAAAACTATAACCTTTATAATAATATGTTTATGAACTGTCTATTGTTTTTTGGATTCATGTACTGTTTTTTTTATTAACTGTGTTTTCACCAATAATATGTTTATGAACTGTTTATTTTTTTTTTTGTTTTTTTAATTCATGTACTGTTTTTTTTATGAACTGTTTTTTCACCAATAATATGTTTATGAACTGTTTATTTTTTTTTATTCATGTACTTTTTTTTTTACTTTTATAATAAAAATATATTATGGACTGCTTTTTCATATTTATGAACTGTTTTTCCCAATAATATATTTAGGAACTGTTTTTTTTTATCAAACAAAAATAGAACTTTTATGATAAAATATATATTATGAACTGTTTTCCAAACATCAGGCGTTGGTAATTTTTATAAATAATAAAGTATAAAAATACAACTTTTATAATAAAAGTTATGTAAACATTGATATCGGAAAACCCTGGTCAAATCATAGCTAAAAAATCGTCCGTGTCCATCAAACTTAAAAATCGAATCAAAAACTCGAAAACAAAATAAAACAAAGTTTATTTTTATTATTACCAGAAAAGATGTATTTCCCTTATTATTATTTTAGTAAGAACGAGTTCTATTTTGTTATCTTTCTTACTAAAATAAAATTGGTAATTCTTCTGTTTGAATAAAATTCACCGAAAAGGAAATAAATAACAAATAAAAACAAAAAAATTCCAATTTCTTCTTGGTCAAATAACACAAAAAATAAGTAATAAACAAGATTTTTTTTTTCCGAACACAAAATATTTGAAAAAAAAAAAAAAAAAAAATTATGGTAAATGTCGGTAGAGGAATTCTGGCAGATGACTATTAAAAATCTCATTTCATTTGACTATTGGAAAAAGAAAACAATTCATAAATATTTTTTAAACAAAATCTCTTTAAAATAAAAATAAACCAAAAAAACTGTTCATAAATATTTAAAAAAACATTTCATAAACATATTTTTATTATAAAGGTTATAATTTTGTTATAAAAGTTCAAGACTGTTTGAATAAAACTTCTATTTTATATTTGCTTAAAAAAAAAAGGTACATTCTATACACTTTTGGTCATTTGTAGCTAAAAATTTGTCTGACGTCACTTCCGCCAAATGGCTTTGTAAACACAGGGATGCAGAAGGTGAATTTAACCAAATCTACTAACCAAAGAACCCTCACCCATTCTTTAAATGTGACCAAACTCTCTTGTTCTGAACATATCTTCCTATATTTAAACCTGTCTTTAAAACTCACAATACATATCTATTATTTCATTCTCATAGCATTACTTTCTATGCAAGATATATCCTCAACTCTCATTGGCCAGATTTCACTTCCATACATCATCACACTACATACATATTGGTTGACAGTGATAATGCTGGATAGTAATGACAAAAGTTTGCTGTACTTACACTATCCACTGCTAACTCTTGCAATTATACTAGCTCCTTTTTGTGCTCCAATAGTATAACCAAGCTAACAAAAATTGGGGACAACTCCAATAATGTCACCATCCAAATATAATTTCTCCACAGTTATAAAGTTTCCATTGTTTTACACTTCTTGTACATAAATTGGTTATCATTTCTCAATTTACATGTAATTCCATTGCATTGCTTGTGTACATAATGATTACAAGTACCACAAAATACTGAGTTGCTCCAAACTGGGAACTTTCCAACACTACAACCACTGATCATCACTTTGGTCTTGGTAACATTCATCTTAGAACTTTATTTTCCATAACATTACTCAAATCTCAAACTTAAGTTGACCTATTTTTTCACAGGAGAATATTAACTTATCAGCATACAGTATTTCTTTTCTAAGCAACTTATATGAAACTTCCTGAACAATGCTTCTAAGACACAAATGAAAAGCAATGCACTTGGTAGAGATGTCCAATGTACTCCCATTTTAACATTAAAACTCTCACTAACACGACTTTAAGCATTTTTGTACATTGCTTGAACAATCTTCACCGATAACTTGTGTGTTCTTAATTTATGCAAAGCCAACCAGACAACATCTCTTGGCACCGTCAAAATCTTTCTCCAAATCCACAAAAGCGAAATACAAGTTCTTCTTCTTACCAATGTACTTCTCTTGCATTTGTCTCAAACAGAAGAATATCTGGAAATGTCCTCTCAACCATCAATTTTTTTTTCTCACATAGGTTTGTAAAATTAATTGTTGATAGGCAGGAGTCTAAAGCAAATGGTATCAATACTGGCATGACTCAAGGATTCATTCTGGGCCCAATTCTCTTCCTGATCTTTATCAATTATCTCCCACATCACATTCTAATATCATTTATTGACATTTAAGCAAACACAACCATCTATGGCAACACTTTGAAAAGCAACAATGATCTTCTGATTCTCTCTTTTCTGAACTAAGCACATGATACAATGAGGAAAAAGGAGACCGGTTACTTTTGACACAACTAAAACCAAGCTTCTCTCTTTTCATCATCAATGCTCTGACCTTCACTTTGTCCCAATTTAAATGAATGGTTTTCATCTTGAAGAGGTCTCCTACTTTGATAAGCTTTTAGCACTGACCTTCACTTCAGACTAAGTGGAAGACTTACATCAAATTTGTTGCCAAGATCACTAGAATGGTTACATCATTCTACTGCTCCAGAAGATATCTCAGGCCTGACACAATCCCTTGCCTGTATAAAAGGTCAAATACATCTTAAGAGAGTACTGTTGCCAGATCTGGGAAGGTGCTGCTCAGAGCATACTTTCCTGTCTTGACATAGTACAAAACCGAATTCGAAATGTGGAAATGTTCTCTTTTTCTTTTATCTGCAGCCTCTTTCTCCCATAAGAGATGTTGCTAGTCTTTCTCTACTCTTATTATTTTCATCCTGGATGCTCAGATACTGTAATTTTATGCTTCAAGTCCTTTATATTTTCAAATACTTATTCATGGTGTTGTTTAATCAAAATTGAGAGAGAGAGAGAGAGAGAGTGGGGAATATGAGAGAGAGAGAGAGGGTCTATTTATCACAATGTACTCGGTTTTGAAATCTTTGATTGGAATGATGTGAATAATTAAGAAAGAGAGAGAGAGAGAGAGAGAGAGGGAGAGAGAGAGAGAGAGAGAGAGAGAGGGAGAGAGAGAGAGAGAGAGAGAGGGAGAGAGAGAGAGAGAGGAGGAGGAGGTCCATGATTACATTGCAATATATTCTAACTTTGTGAAATGTTTGATTTTGTAATCCTTCTAAAAACATGATTACCAACCAATGTCAAAGAAATTATACATTGAATAAAACAAATATACCAAATACTAACCCAATGGGTCATGGGTGGTCTAGCTTACAACAAAAGTCAACTCTAGATTGGTCTCAATGGATTATTCAAAGTTATAAATGCTCAAACAAGTTTGATCAAGTTACAGACAAAAAAAAATGATATCTTGCCCTCAAGCAAGTTTCCTCATGTCATTTATGAGGTAACACTTTATTCAGGGAAGAAATAGGTATGAAATATTGCGTTTGAACCCAAGATAAAAAAAAAGCCTGACAGTCATCATGCGTCACTGATTTTATAGGTATGCTTTTCAAATGCAGAACTTAAAAAATACAATCACCCATGGTAATAGCACACAGGACCGCAACCCAAACTACAAATTTTATTTCACAAACAAATCAAGCATTAAAAAAATATTAGGTAATATTGAATATTTGAAACCAAACCAGCCACTATCCTGCCTTACTACCTTTTATTTATTCCTCTTCTTCCACCTTTTCTTTTTCATAGCACGAACCAAGCTGGACACACATGTTAACTTTTATTATTACTACTGTCATTATGTACATACACAGCAGGTTAGATATCATTCAAAATGGTCATTAATGTATATTATTCACACATGCAATGTTATTATAATAGAGACTATGTGTGTAACAATTCCCTCTATTTTTTTTTAAATAAAAAAAAATGTATATGAATCTCCTGTAGCCATAAGATCATAACGACGGTCCAAATTTCAGAAACTTTTATTTATTATTAAAAGAACGGACTGAAAAATATTCTTATATAAAAATTGTTTGTTTTACAGTTTAAAAAAATAAATAAAATGATGTATTCGACTTCCTTCGATAGAAATAAAAGTTCCTTCAATAAAAATAAAACAAGTTCACTTACCGTTATATTTTGTTAGATTAAAATTATCTCAATATGAAATTATGATAACTGTAATAATAATCTAAATGAAGAATTGTTTTTTCTCTTTAGGAGAATAAAAATATATAATTACCGCAGCCATAATATAAGGCAACGAAAAATATTTTTTATGGCCACGTGGTTGAACACCGGAAACTTTAGGCACCTTTGTGCCTTTACATACATGTTGATCTAGTAATGACATCACGCTGTCATATTCGTTGGCCTGCTCTCTCGGTAGCCATGATTATATACACGGGTATGCTGTATTCTATCATAATTCAATATTTATTTTCATGGGGTCTAAGGTGGAGTTTAAGGCAAATCACTGGGCAAGCCAGTGACCCCAATTTTGATCCCTTAAAATTTATTGCCTTGGGCAAAGAAATTCCACTATCTGAATCTATCCATCTAACACTTATCATTGGCTAGTTTTTGACCTTGAAACAGTAGGATATTTTTAAGCTCATTACATCAAGTGGCTTCATGCCTTGTCTAGAGCGATTTTCATAAAAAATAAAACATTCATAAAAATTAAAATAAATATTTTGTGTCACAATCCAGAAAATGTTGACTAAATACTAGGATTGCGAAATCAGACCATATAATTTCTGAATCCAAAAATTCTAATTCCCACTTCAAAATATCCTTATTTTAAAGAATTTAATTGAGTCTTTGATGATTAAAAGATCCGACTGATTCCTAGCATTCTTACAAGTCCAACTCAGACTCTTTCCAAAACATCCGACTCATATTCGTGTAACTACAACTAGTAAATAATAATCTTAACACTTCCATACAACTTCATGAACCATCTGATCATTAGAAGTCTATTAATAAAATCCTTACGTTTTATGTATTTGAGTATAAAACAGCTAAAATATTAAGAAAAATCCTTGAATGCAGAAGCCAACCTACTGTAAAACCACAGGAAAGTTGAAATCAAATAACACTGCATGAACACAACAACAAATATTGAAAGAACATGATAATTTAGAGAACTGAAACTGGAAGAGTAGACATGTAAGAAAAAATCCAATAATCTGACATTCACCGGTGCCACAAAAATGGTTATAAAAGGTCAAGAAGGATGAAAATACAGAGAAGGAAGATCACCATCCAGATCACTTGGAAGGACACATAGAGGTTTATTGTCCAGATTAACTGCTATTATCAGTAAGAACTTAATGATAAATAGCTGCTACGAGAACACAAAATGATTTGCAACCATGATCAAAAGAAGCAGAGAGTACTAGAAACGTGGAAAGACCTGTTGTCACTTAAACTCCAAGAAAACCACTTATCATCTAAAATGTTACATGATTATTGAAATATTCCTCATTTTTATCACTAGAAAGGTGTGATTTAGAAATAGTTATGCAAATTATTTAACTTTCCTTTTTTATTATTTCTGTTACATGATAAGGGCTGTCCCCTTTTCATGTAAGTATAAAAATGGAGAATTTAGTTTAAAATGAAAATGAAATAGCATAGGCGGAATTCGAACCTCGTAATTTAGTTTAGAAATAGATTACGTGTGAGAATTTAAAAATGTAAAACAAGCATTTGTTTAGAATATAGATAAATATTTCAAGGAAAGAATGTGAACTATCAAGTTTGTTATGAAATTTTAAATTGAAAGAATGCAGCTTATAAGATAATGTTTTAACATATTGGATAAATAGGTTACTGAGTATAGGAAAAGTTTTGGACACGTATGTCCAGAACACGTCATGACGTCACGGAAAATAGAAAGTTCTAGGAATAGAGAAAAAACTTTAGAGTTGGTCAGTCAGTGAGAAAACTCAGAGACAGTTAGACGTCTAGGAGCGAGACGTCACTTCAAGAAAAAAAATGTGAGACTTTGAATTCTTGGTAATGGAACACGGCCGTGTGACGAAATAAACCATTATGTGTTTTTGTAAAGCTCGTCTTGTGTCTTATGATTCTTACAGAAAGGTAAAGTCCAATTGTATTATATATTTGTGTTATATGTCTTTACATACACGTCTCAACATCATCATGTCCTCACTCAAAGAGCTTTCTTCTTCTTCCATTCAACACAATTAAGGAATGAACATTTAATATATAAGAATCACTCATAACATGAACAATATCTCTAAGTCTCTCGTACAACAACTTATACAACTTCTCTCTCTCTCTCTCTCTCTCTCTCTCTCTGAGTCTTACAACATCCCTCACTGTAATAAGACTCTTTCTAAGCATCTCTCTCACAAGAAAAAGCATCACTTTTAATAAGCATCTCTTCCTAAGAGTCTCTCAATGAAACCCCTATATAACATTTCATTATTGTATTTATTTTTATCTTGATATATCTATTTCCTTCTGAAGCAGTGTTTCTGACTTGAAAACTTGGTTATGTTTTTTTGCTTTGTTTTTTTTTTGATAAATTTTTGTTTAATTTACTTTCATTTAATTGAATAAACAACCGATATTTGCCTTCCTCCCAGCAAAGTCACAATTAAATGAAGGAAACTCAGTATGGGGGTTCATTTCCTTTTCTTATTTAATTAAATTCATCATTTTTCATACTTAAAAAATGAGTCACCTGGAAAGTAAAATTAAACTTAATTTAGAGTCTGACTTTTTATATATTATTTTTATTACTAACGTTCTTGGCTGTACTTCACAAACGAAGATTCTATGAAGCGGGTTGTCCACGTCAACTGCAGGCACACTTGTGGCTGATGAGCCTGATGCAGGACAACGTAATTCGATGCAAATTTTTACTATTAATAGTAATCCTTTTGAAATAATAAATGTCTGCCAGGGTGAAGACTATGAAAAAAACATGACTATTTCTTTCCCCATTAAATAATTGTCAGCAATATAGTCTTTAAATAAAACGAATGTCACTTTTAAAATTTTATTTTGAATTTAAAACCATGTTTAAGTTTACAAGAGTTTCTGATGGCTAGCAAATCTGTATAAGTCCCAAAATGAAAAATAGTGTTTTTGGTGGGTAGTTAATCTGTACAAGTACTGAACTGTAAAATTTTGTAGGCAAAAAGTAAGATCCTTTTTCGTGTGAACACAAAAAAATATGCGCAAATTATAAAATATCCAGTATGTTTTATTGAGTGATTTCAGTTTCTAATTAGTTGCTAGCAGAGTAACTCCATTTTATTATTCAGTTCCTATTGCCAGTGTCTATAAGTAGAACTTTCCAATTTTCTTTAATCACGTCCTCTAATTATATTAAAAATATTGCAACATTTTATTTCGTTTGTCCCATTTTAGTTGATAGGTTGACAGAATTTTGAAACAATTTCTTTTAAAATATGTAAAGTTGAATTTTTTTTTTTACATTAGTGAAATCATATCACTGATCATTTTGCTCATCAAATGATGGCATTTTTTTAAATGCGTGTGAAACTGATAACATACGAGCGAACATGAAATGCCTTGTCATATCCCACTGTGGGAGAGAGATAAATTATCAGAGCATCGCGTTCAAGATAGGTTTGTTTTTGGTCATATTAAAACAAAACTGGGTTATGAGTCGAATTTGTTTGATATTGAAAAACTCAAGCATGTGGGGTCCCCCTCCACGAATGAAAACTTTATTTTTGCTATGATTAATGTTTGTGCAAAATTAAAAAAAAAAATCAAGGCATAGTTATTGAGTAATGCCCCGGGGGGGGGGGCAACCAGAGTTATCCCGGAAAATCCATTCAGGCAAAAATTTACTTTCATCATGACTAATGTTTGTGCAACATTTCACAAAAAATTCAAGGAGTGGTTATTGAGAAAATTCTGAACAGACGAACGATTTGGGGGCAAATAAATGGGAGTGAATTACTAGGTCCAATCCTTCCTTTGTCGGGAGACTAATAATTAGTAACAATCGATGAAACTAGCACATCAACAATGACTCATCTTGAAGACACTTCAAGATGTACTTTTTGATTAATTGTTTGACAACCATGTCAGTCTACAATTCATTGGTACTAAAACTTGTTTTGAACATTATGTGTAAGGTGGGTTTTGATTGGGTTATGAGGTAGGGTTAACATTGAGGCTGGGTTTATATTCTTGTAGGAAACTACAAATTATTGGTAGTTTCAAGAAATTCATTTATTGAATTGGAGTCATTTATATGCACTAATGATGTTCCATGTTTGGCATGAACGGAATTTATTTGACTCCAATCCTTTCCTTACTAAGGATCAAAGTGGATTGAAAAGTAGTAAGACTAGTATTATGTGCCCCCTTCCCCTTCACATATTTGCTCTCATGGTGGTTCTTAAAGCTGTTGATTAATTCTACATTCACTGCTTTCTCAAATAGTCTGTTCAAACGCCTGATAGTACATACACTAAAGCATTATTTCCATACTCCTAGTTTAACTCAGAGTAAACAGCCTCAACCTATGACTTTTTATTAAATGGTGTCATTTTGTGACCAATCGCAAGTAAGCAAGGTATTTCTAGTATTGACAGCATATTGTTAAAAATTCAGCCGGATGATCCACATCTCTAAAATGAAAAACTATTGCTTTACTAGGATAGTTGGGAGTTAGCGGTGGTTCAGTGGTTAACAACACAGGCTGACAACCAGGGTGTCCCAAGTTCAAATCCAGTTTGTTCCACAAAAACTCATTTTCACTTAAGATGTTGGTAACCTTCTTATGGTCCCTCCCGTAAGTAAGAAAGAATTCCAACTGGAAAAATTTGGAAGAAACTGATACTAACAACAGAATCTTCAGATTCATATGATATGATGATAACTAGTATAGTTATTTCTGGCAAGCTATTTAAAATCCCAACAGAGGCATTTCACATAGACCATTATAACAAAGAGGTTCGAAGATGTATCATACACTCTGCTGTTAAGAATGCACAAATAACCTGTCTGTGACACAGGATAGATAAATACAGACTTTTCAAAGCCATTTCAATGCTAGGAGAAATATATTAATCAACAACTCATGTAGATTTCTTAACTAGAGATCACAGAACTACTGGTGATATCTGGGAGATCAGACACCAACAGTCACTTCTCCAACGTTTGTCTAGCAAATACTTCATTGGATGGATACTGTGTAGGTGTCTAAGAGTCGTTTCTTCTTTCTGGAGTAGATTCTTCTTGGTCAAATGATTGAGCCCCCCCCCCCCTCGTTACTATAGACTCTCCTGGTATGTTGAGGTAGGATAGTCCTTCCTATCATCTTTGTAGACTGTATGATCTCCTTAACTAAATCGTAGTAGCAATTGATTTTGGCTTTATCTTTACTACAGGACTATTATGGTGGGTTCTATTTGTCACACATCGAGTACCTCAATCATCAGCAAGCCGGCAGAGGATGAAGACCTGTATTGCTTCCTTTTTAAATCTTTGAATTCATACCAAGAAAGAGAGAGAGAGAGAGAGAGAGATAGAGAGAGAGAGAGAGAAGAAAGGATTTTTTTTTTTTTTTTTTTTACACAGTGATCACCACTTATCAAGGCCTGGAAGCAACTCAGGGATAAGGGTTATTGCAAGTACATTACGTTAGTGTGGAGATTTGATGAAGTGTTTACTTAAGGGGGCGGTTCATTAGGAATTTGTTAACGTTGGACTTGAAGACATCCAGGTTGTAGTCCGGTGGGAAGCAGGCAAACGGAACAGAGTTCCACAGGCGTGCAGTTCTAAGAAAGAAGCTTTGTTCATGGAATCCACGTTTTGATTTAGGCACAGATATAGAGTGGGGGAAATTTTTCACAGTGGATTCAGCTAGACGGGTGTTTTTCGTGAAAGATTGGCAAGGGGGGACCAGAGATTGGAGTTCAGATGAGCACCTGCCATGGAAATAATGATAAAACAAGGATAGGCTCGCAACGTCTCTTCTGTGGGAGAGAGGTTGCAGGGTAGAGAAAAGGGCATCCCCACTAAGCCACGAAATCTATTTTGTACTCTGTCAAGGCAGGATATGCCTTTTTTTAGCAGCTCCTGCCCAGATATGGCAGCAGTACTCCATCCTTGGACATACTTGGCTTTTATATAGATAGAGAATTGCATCAGTAGTGAGATATCTTCTGGAGCGGTAGAAGGATCCCACCATCTTTCCAGCGACCTTGGCAACAGACTTGATGTACATGTTCCATTTCAGATCAGGAGTGAAGGTCAAACCCAGAAGCTTGTCAAAACACGGGGCCTCACCCAGACGAGAGCCATCCATCACAATTGATGCCAGATGGGGATCAGAGCGTTGATGATGTAAACCAAACTCCTATCCTTAGATAGGAGTTTGGTTTTGGATGCATTAAAGGTAACCAGCCACATCTTCCCCCACTGAACCACGCGCTCGAGATCAGAGGAGAGAGAATCAGAGAGAACTTTGTCATTTACAGCCTTTGATGTGTTGCTGTAGATGGTCGTGTCATCAGCATAGATGTCAACGAATGATTTAAGTATGTGTTTAGGGAGGTCATTGATGTGATGAAGAGAGTTGGGCCCAGGATTGACCCCTGAGGGACTCCAGCATTTATATTGCAGGTCTCCGATTTTTGTCCATCTACCACTACTCTTATGAGTCTATCAGAGAGAAATGATTTAATGATTGAGAAAACGTTTCCAGTTATACCGCAGCTGGAAATCTTGTTAAGTAGACCCTTATGCCATACCTTGTTGAAGGCCTTTGATATGTCAAGAGCAATTGCCCTAGAAAGGAAGCCTTTGTCAAGAGATTCACTAATCCTGTGGGATATAATCGTCAGCACATCTGCTGTAGATCTTGCAGAGCGGAAACCATATTGTGTGTCACTAAGAAGGTTATTCCTGCTGAGGTGGTTGACTATTTCTCTATTTAATATGGATTGCAGCAACTTACTCATAACACACAGGAGACTTATTGGTCTGTACTGAGAGGGAGATGACTTATCACCTGAATTCTTAAATACAGGGCATACTGATGAGGTCTTCCAGGGAGTCGGAAAGCACTTCTCCTTAAGGCAGCACTTAAATAGTTTCATAAGTATGGGAGCAAGTTCTGGTTGAAGCTTTTTTAACACTATAATTGGGATGCCATCAGGGCCAGTTGCTTTACTGGAATCTAGGTTCTTGATTAACTTGGCGACCTCATGCACGGATATTTGTATGTTACCTAGCGTGTTCTGTGTTATAGGAGGAAATATGGGGAGTTGATGGCCTTCGTCGCATAGGGTAGAATTAGCTGCAAAGTTCTTTGAAAATAGTTTGGCCTTGTCTGACGCTGACAAGATGACCTCTGGTCCATTGATAATGGTTGGGATAGAACGCACACTTCTGTTCAGGATCCTATTTGTTATTTGCCAAAACTGGTGGGAACCAAGCCGCTGATCAGCTACCTTGGATTTAACAGACTGGGCATATAGCTCTCTTGCATTTTTTATTACTCTTTTACAGTGGTTGCTGGCAGTCCTGAAAGCAGCTTTAGTCTCGGTGCATCTATTACGTTAGTAGCTATGGAAAAAGTGATTCTGTTGTGAAACTTAAAAGTAATCCTCTCCTCTCAACAATGTAACAACTTGTGATCAATTTAATAGTATAAAGTACATCGTTTCTAATAGTTAATATTCAGGGTGCCCACAAAGTCTGGCTATATTATGTAGCGAGACTTCCACAAAGTCTGGCTACATAATGTAGTGAGACTTTGCCTGTATATATATATATATATATATATATATATATATATATATATACAGGGTGTCCACAAAGTCTCGCTACATTATGTAGCCAGACTTTGTGGAAGTCTCGCTACATAATGTAGCCAGACTTTGTGGCCACCCTGTATTTAAGCATATAAATAACCTCAAAAAAAAAGGGGGGGGGATAGTTTGCCATGAAAAGGATTTGGTAAAAATTAAGTGTTTTTTTTTTCTACAAATGAAGAATTTTTTATTTTTAACAATGTATAACATTTTGAAAAAAATTGCAAACAGCAAATCTTTTTTTAACCAAATTGTTTTTGTTTGTTTGTCATTTAATACGTATTATCAATAGAGAGCATAAATAGACATGATTTCTATATCAGGCATATCAGGGCCCTGTTGGTGGGGCATTAGAATACGCCGACTGCCCCCCTGGGGGTCCTGGATATGACCTTAAACTATATCCAATGGTGAGGCCCCAGCTTATGGGCTTTGGGGGGTGTGGAGCCACCCTTTAATTACCATTGCTCCCAGGTCCACTCTGACCCGGAGTGGTAGTACCTGTTAGAGTCCCAACTATGGGGTAAATAGAAACCAACGTGAAAACAGCAAATATATTCTATTAAAAAAATTTTTCTTGAAAGTCATTGGATTAGGCATTAAATAATCCGGAAAGGGTTGATATGCTGTAAAACAAAAACAACCAACCAACCAGGCATATCAGACATGCAGACCATTGCAAGCTTATTTGTGGTCTGCACAGACAGCAACTTTGAAAAAGTGGGAGGGGAGGAAAATATCAAAATACAAGCAGTATCGGAAAAGTAGTGAAAATTTATCTCACTTTAAGTTTTTTGACATTGAATTCACTGATCCAAACTTTAGAACGTCACCCATACAACATTTTTTTTCAAATTATCACCATCTTTATTATCAAAGAAGTTACAAGTAGTTATGAAAACTCAAGAGGGGTTTACAATAATTGATGTGAAAACTTTTCAGAGAATTAGGTTGACTGATCATTATTCTTTGATAAACCTCTAAACTGCACAGGAATTTCAACCCAACATACAAAAGATTGTTAGTAACAAGAGATTGAGACAAAACCCGAAATGTGTTTGAATATTTGTCCATTTTGAACTATTATAAATTATATGCTTTGGATTTGCTGCTATTGTGTTCAGATAAAATTGAGCCATTAATTTAAATTCTTTGTTATAATGAATTAAAGAACACATCTCATGCTAATTTCTTTTGTTATATTTTTTTAATTACATGCACGTTTGTACTTGCATTCTTGAATGAGACCAAAATATTGCAGGTTTTTAAATTCGATTTCAACTATAATTGTAGTAGTGCAGCAATCATGACAAAACAAACTGATTAAAATGGCCCTTGTGAGACTGAGTTTGACATACCTGATCTATGTAGTAATGTGTGTAACCATTACATTCTTTATATATCTATCTAGAAAAGTAGCACTCAAAGAATTTTTTACCTACAGACTTGAAATTTGGTAGAGTATTCAGACGTGTGGAAAACTTTTTAATTGGTTTTCATCCGGGGGGGGGGAAGGATTGCTAAGGAGTCAAAATTGAAAAATATGCACTTGGAGGTCATCGGATTTTTATCTGTTAACTGTTCCGTGACTGCACATGTGCGATCGTTCATACAACAGCTTTAAGTAAGTTTGAAAACACGTTTTATAAACGTGGCAAGCTGGACTAATGGTCATTATACTTGATTCACTGTCTTTAGGATTTGGTTTCGATCTCAGCTAGAGTATTTTTTTTTTTTACTTACAAAAAGTGAACTGTTTCGAAAACATGATACTTGCATGCACATGTCTCAGTTTTTGTATGAATTAAAAATATAATATTTATGTGTATTTTAAGACCGAGCAACGCTGGGCAGCCTGCTAGTAATATATCTGCAATCATCTTTTTACACCTACAAAATAATGTCATGTTTATGCATTCAGTAACAGCGAAAGTAAAATAATATGATAATCAAAATGGCTGAATACAGATCATTTTATCGACAATCACAATTTACGGTAAAGTAAATTGCTTTTAATTTCTTTTAAAACATTAAAAAAAATTAATGCAAATAAGTTACAAATGAGAAGGTAAAATAAAATAATCTCTCAATATTTCCTTTAAAATAATTTATGTTGTTAATAGTAATGATTACCAAAACTTATCAGGTATAATGGACGACTTTCTAGGGAACCTGATAGAAAGAGAAACTAACCAAATAGAGTAAGACGAACATACAGGATAGCCAAAAGTCAAAATATGAGCTTGCGTTTGTCTACTTATTTTAGGATTCATTCAAATAGTATACAGGGTGTTGCTCCAAAAGTTTTGTTACATCTACAAAAGAAAACGGCTCCGTAAATATCACACAGGTCTTGAGTCTGCAGCATTTTGATGACCGTCTCGATGTGTGACAGTGTCAATGAAAGTGAATAAACTGAATCTATTACATGTTCTTTTCTATATATGTTTTTTTAATGAAAAACTTTTTTTAGCTCCTCACATCAAAAAAAGTTACAAGTTCAAGGTCAACGAATTAGAGCTAGATGAAGATATTCCGACCCAGAAGACAGCAGTTTTCCCCCTTTGTCAGAAACATCGTTCATGAAATACGAGGACTAAAGAACAAAATAAGGGAAGCGAGAGTTACGAGGCGGTCAAACGTTCACTTTGTATTCTTCATAAATTTGCATTATTGGCTCTAATGATCTTTCGTTTCACCGTAAGAATGAATAAAACGGGATGTGTTTTGTGTTGCTGTATTAGGTATATCAGAATTTGGGGGGAATTTTTGACAACCCTAACACGAAACTGCGAATAAAATATAAAAAACTCGTAATTTCTCTTTTAAAAGTGGGTTGTTTATTTTCTTTATGGAATATACTTCCAAAATAAACTATTAAAGTTGTTTAAAAAATAATAGAAATATTATTTTTTATTTTTTAAAAAACAGTGTTTACAAAATGCCTTCCTGCAGCCATTTCTTTATGTAATGAAATCAATTGAATTTTACGAGTTAATTTTTTTTTTCAATTTTTAAACTTTAAAAATCTATCCAAATTTTTCTATTGGTTAAATTTTTACGATATTTTCTGGGCCAATGTGAAATTTTATGCTCTTTCCAATAAACCGAATATAATATTTTAGATAAACGTTTTTTTTATTCACCCCCCCATTTTGAAATGTCTATTAAAAGTTTAATTAATTTACTCACCGAAGTTTTATATATCACAAATTGAAGATAAAAGATCAATAAATAATATATTGTAAATTAAAACAAAAAAAAGAGGTGTTTTTTTGGAAATTTACCTGTAAAGTCCAAAGTGTAAAACCTTTTTTTTTTTAAACCACGTTGATTTTTTTTTTTTTTTAATTGGAAGCCTATGTTCTGCTTATATTGTCCAGTAAGTATTGGAGGGTGACGGCAATTTTTTCTATTTCATTCACTGTTTTCTTTTTTTATATATTAAAAAAAAAATTAGCTCGATAAAGAATTATTAAAATATAATAAATCAAAAATTTATGTATTTCTTTGAGAAAAAAAAATTCCTCGACTGTTTTATTCTTAAGGCAAAAACTTATAAGTAAAATTTAACTATTTTTAAACTATGGGAACACATTTCTTCACGCACAAGGCTAGACGGCTAACGCGAACGTGCGGTTTTTACTGCCTTCTGTCCATCTGTAGTTCTAAACAAAGACAAATAGGTACTTCCGGTTTTTCGATAAGAACGTAAAAATGTTTTCGTCATGGCGCTTTTTTTTCAAATAGTCGTTTAAAAAATTCTTTTATTTAAGAAATAAGTGGAATTTAAAATATAAATATGGATAAACAATGAAGAATGGAAATACACAGTCAATAGTATTTTTACAGGTAAGTGATTTTTTGAAATTTGTATCGAGTTTTGGTACTAGTGCACTTATTGATCCGTGCTGAAATAATAACGTTATTATTTAAAAAGCCGTTCTTAACATGGGGAGGGGAGGGTGTTTTGTAACTATTCTATACTTTAACCTTACAAGTGAATAAAAAAAGAAAACATATCATAAAACTTTAATTAAACTTGGAAATACGATTTTAAAAATAGCGCGGATCAGTAAGTGCACTAGCACCCAATTTTTTTTATAATCGAAGTAAGTAAAATTTCGTTGATTTTCTTCAAATCTTTTTTAAAGAAAACCGATTAAAAATAAAATATATTGCATAATTTGCTATTAAACCTGTTATTTTATTTATTTATTTATTTTGTAATTTGGTCTTTGCTCCTTTAATTGAAAAAAAGATTAGGGTTTGAATTACATTTTTCAAGTAGTTATAGGCTTGTAAAGATAGGTCGAATTATTCAATTTTTTTCACGCATTCTTAGGATCGGTTTCTGACAGTTATTGCTGCATTAGTTGTTTATCTTTTGTTAGTACATTTTGGTAGGGAGGGGTAAAATGAAGACTTTCGGACCATCCTATGCTTTGACAAGAAACAAAAAAGTTATGTGCAAATATAATGAAAGCAATAATAATTGACCTGTATAATTTTCTCGAGTTGATCCTCCTCTCTTTCTTCTTCCATGATTGGTTGGGTAAGTCGTCAAAATGAAGATAGCGATAATCCTTAACTGTTGAGCTGAATCCTAAGTACATTAAAGGACATGCCGGAAGAGATCAAAGGTTATAATAAACTGTTTGCAATCACCGATATTCCACGCACGTTTTTTTTTTTTTTTGTTCGTTTGCCTTGTATTGTGCCTTTATCTTTTATTTGTATTTATAGAAGTTCTCTATTTCCGTATTTTCGCAAATCTGATCCACCCCCTTTTTTTATATATCGAAATGTAATTTCTTCATGCAAAATAGAAAGCAAATCTTGTAGTTAAACAAACAGTAACACAATATTTAGATCGATTGGTTTACTACAGTGTTGTTGCAATTTTCGAAATTGATTAAATCCGATATTTGATTAATTCAAATTTTTATGTGCAAAGCTGAAAGTGCCAGTATCTATCTATTTTGTTTTTTATGTGTGTGTGTACTTTTTCTTAGTTATTGTTTGTTTAGTCTCTGCATAAAATGGATCATTCTATATAAGAAATTTGCTGTCCTATAAGTATGCCCCAAATGTTTTTTATTGTTCCTTTGAATTAATAAACCGGATTGAATTTCGTGAACAAGAAAAATCGCATAATAATTGCTGGCCATCATCATGCACAGCTCAGCAGGCGAGGTGAATAAACCAACAAATCATCGTTAATGTTAGTCGTAACTCAACCAGAAATCTGTTCCTGATAAATCAAAAGATTCGATTTGATAGAAGACAAAATACCAACGTGGAAAGGCTGGCAAGTGTCCACAATTCAAATTTGCTTAGTTCTGAATTTTTTTTTTTTTTTTTTTTGTCAAATTCCAAAGTAATTCAAGAGGAGGCGCAGGGAAGACTGAGGGGGGGGGGTTAACTAATGAAACGATACGTTACTTTTACTTTTATTAGAAAACAAAACATGACTCGCGGGGTGGAGGGGGTGGAGGTCGTAAGAATTAACATCAAAGTTTACTTTTACTTTCAAATATAGAAAAGTATTGGTGTAATGGTGTACTTAAACACTTATGTTACTGTGCTGAAATAATAACATTATTTAGAAAGCCATTCTTAACATGGGTAAGGAGAGGATGTTTGTGACTATTCTGTGCTTTCACCTAACAATTTAAAATAAAAAGTATTTTAAAACTTCAATTTAACTTGAAAATACCATTTTTAAAAATAGCACGGTAACATAAGTGCACAACTGCAACTGCACTAAATATTCATCATTATTATATTAAAAATAAACCAATCAACGATATCGACAATTGCCCAAAAATAGGATACCAATTTATTTTTTTATATCTCTAAATGGCACTTCTGCAATTTACGGACCATACTGAAATAGCGTTATTATTTAGAAACCCATTCTTAGGGGACATTTTGTAAACTATTTTGTACTTTCACCTAATAAAAGATACCGTAAAAATTGAATTTAACTTGAAAATTCTATAGCACGGTCGGTAAACTGCAGAAGTACCCTATCAATGCATTTTAATTTTTAGTATATAGCCGTGACAGAACAAGTACAAGCATTGCAAATCAAAATGCCAACTAAATAAAATGGGATTAAATAGTTTCGTTACTAAATTAACAAATCATCCCTAGTAAATGAGGTCTCATGAAAGAAAAAATAAATAAATAAAATTGGAGCCCTATTCTAGACAACTTCACTCTGCATTTTAACAGCACACACACAAATCTGTGCCACGTATAAACAAATGAATTCTCCATAAAGTGCTGGCTGGCCTTAAAAATATTCAACAACAACGGTTTCGGGTTTTATACCAAAATAAATTTTTTTAAATATTTGTTGTTGCCGTCGTATTAGAGAAACGAATAGGAGTGGCACATTTTAACACGTTATATATATATATATATATATATATATATATATATATAAAGAAAAAAAATTAAAATGGGGAGAAAAAGTTTAAAATCATTTTAAGTAAAAAACTAAAGCGCACAGGAAAATATTGGGATACTTCTACAAAATTTGAACCGAACTCGTAAAACCTTTACTCTAACCTAACCGACACCTAATTTTTAGGCTTGGTTCGACAAAAGTCGGTTCAGTTCAAATTCTGTAAAAGCACCAATATTTGTTTTTCTTCCAATTTTAAAAGATATCTTTTTTTTCTCTTTCATTTATCCAATTGATTTTGTTTCAGCATAAAAAAAACTCAGACCGCATAAGCTGTAATTCTCTATAGTGTGTGTGTGTGTGGGGGGGGGGTAATTAAAAGTTAGAAACTACATGCGATACAGTGCCCTTACATCAACGGATTCAGTATGACGCTGATGTGGGGGTCACCAGGCATTGAATGAGTGCAGAGGGTATTTTTATTTTAACACTGGTAGTAGTTTCAAAAACAATACTGTACTGAAACTAAGCCAGACATTCAGTATTTTCTCGTATTATATTGAACCAGTTGCCAAAAAAACAGGCGTTAAAAAGAAAAATGTTGCACACACTTTTTTAATTCTTATTTTTTTTTTTATCCAACGCCAGGTAGTTTAAAAGAAAAAAGTCTACTCTTTGCCTGAAGATTTCGCATCAGCACCGTTTGTATATCCATAACAAGGAAAAGTCTCCAAACATTACATTTTTTAGGTAGTCTTAAAAAAACAATGTAACGATGCTTTTCTTGTGTATAGTTAAGAAAATAGAGATATCGTTGTATTTTTATTTTCTAACTGGGTTGTCAGAAGATAAGTTTTCTTTTCTTTTTAACGAGGGTCAAGTCCATTGTGAGAATAATCGTTGAAATTTATCAGATAAAAATGGATCATCTTATAAATCTAGGACAACAATAAAGTCCATATGTTATCACCTTCCAAACCTATTAATAATAATGAGATCGCCCAAAGAAGAAAAGAAAACAAAAAAATAAAGGAAATGAACTCTTTTCATTTAATGCCCGCCATTAATGCCTCTAACCCTTCAAAGGAGAAAATGTTTAGGAGGATGGTTTCATGACAGCCGAACAGATACTGCATTATATTTTCAAAGTACAAGGTACTGCTTGGAGGATCGAATCATGACAAACAGATATTATAGGGAAAATATCGCGTAGTGGATGTTGACACAAAAAATAAATTGCAGACTATTTTGTGTCACATAGTACCAACATTTTTTTTTTCTTATTTTAAAATAGTTTTCAAATCAAATAAGGCATGAATAGAATTCTGTCACCGTCTTAAAATTCGCTTTTACTTATGTGCATACTTCAAAGGACTTGACTACATGCTTGAAAACAAAATCTTATCATAGTTTTGGGCCAGGATTTCAAATGTCAGGAGCAGCATGCCAGTCTCAAGCCTTATATCTGGTTGGCTCATCTCTTTGCTGTCTTCTTGATTTTTCTTGAATAAAATCTTCTTGGTATGATTTCTTTTGATAGCTGGAGTCTGGTAGTTGTAAAATACGCCCAAACCATGTTAATACCTCTCTCTTTCTTTTAATAACTTTGTTTAATGGATTTGTCAATATTAAGCTTTTTTTTTCTAATATCTGCATTTCTTCGTCTGTCTATCTCGCAAAGTTATTCAGAGGATAGTTCTTAAACATTTAATTTTCAAAACACTGAGTTGCCAGTTTCACTTGTATATAACAAAGCAATAGGAACTATCAATGTATTATCAAGTCTTAACTTCAGAAGAGTTGGTATGTCTTTCCTGCTCTCTATTTCTCCTTCTAGACGTCCAAATATAAAGTTTACTATTTCTATTTTCCTGCTAATTTTAGATGAGAATCCTGAAACTACCTAGCCAAGAAACACAAAGTTTTCATTTTTTCCAACCGTTTTGTTGTCTATTGAGATAATATCTTCAGAAGAGGAAAAGTTTTTACATTTGTCTAGGTTCATTTTCATCTCACAATTTTTCACAAGAGCTCAGAAGTAGTGCGCTTAACTTATCAAAGACAGTAGCAACGAGTGTGGTTTCATCAAAATAACAAATCTTAGTTGAGAGCTCATTGCAAAAAATCAGTGTTGATTGTAGGAATCCCAATTCTTTCATGACAAATTTCCAGAAAACATTGAAAAGAACAGGAAATAAGAAACATCTTTGGCATACTCTTACACTTACTTCAAACCAATTTGTAATATGTTTATTAATAAAAACAATGTCTTTGTATATATTTCAAGAATACTTGCAATTTTGCTCACAACTCCAACCGTTCCTTAGCATTTCCATAGAGCTTTTTTCCACACGGTGTTAAAAATCACTTTGAAGTCTATGAAGTTGAAGTGAAATGCAGTTTTTCTTCAGGTTTTTGCATTAAGTGTCATACTAAAAAAAAAATGGCATCGACCCTTCACTGCCATGCCAAAATCCTAATGTCACTCTTTTGTGGATCCTCAATATTTTCTCATTCTCTGTTACTAGAACTCTTAGAAAAACTTTTCAAGGAACTGACAGAATGGCATTGTCTTTTGCTGGATGAAATTTGTCACCTTTTTTTATGAATAGGGTTAACAAGAATCCAGGACTAGTCTTTGGATATTTACCTGACAATAAAAAGGAAGAGAAGACGGTAGGTAAGCAACCATAGAATTCACATAGGGTCATATTAGTAAATAAATAAAATACACTGTTGGGAACATTACGGTTGCAAATACAATATTTTTGGTGATGAAAAACAGTCTTCGCAAAAAATTATTTTTTATAAAACCACTTTTTTTAATATTCTAATTTACTAATTAATTTTTAAATAATTTTAGAAAACGGATTATTTTTTTAGGAGACATTTTTGAAAAAACATGAAAAAATTGTGGTTTTAATTTTTTTAACTGCCGTCAATGAAATTTGTTTTTTACTTATTTGCAGAGATAATCTGGAAGCATCAGCATATATTGTTTTTAAGTATCGACTCTCGATTGTACAAAAACTTAAATCAGCAGTTTCTTTTAACCAATCACAAGCTCAAGAATATTTGCTTCAATATTTTTTGCATTGTGACAAGTCACGGAAACAAGCGGCCAAGGGTGGTGTGTGCGATGCTCAAAACTAAAAACCCGACCGATAGGACACGAAAAGGCAACATATGCTCAAATTCGACCACGTTTTAATTTGCATATGTCAAATTTGAGCATATAAATAGCCCGTATTTCTTTGATTGGAGGGAAGATTTTTGTTGCTCACTCGGAGTCATTTTGTACATATTTCGCATGTCAGTGGAGAAAAGAATGACGGATTTTTTTTTTTGTATGGTTAACTCCCGTGTCAGAGGGAGAAAAGAACAACAGCTTTTTTTGTGCATGAAACGGTATTCGGCAGTTAAAAACTTTAATTTCAACACTTCATGCATAATATAAAAACCCAAACATCAAGCTTTCTGTCTCTGTTTTGTGGGTTTCTTTACATATTATCACAAATCCAGCTTAAGGCCTTGGTGCTGAAGACTCTTAGAACATGCAACAAGAATCTCATGAACTACTATATCCAAAATAGCAGCATACATACACTTTCTCACTGACAAAGTCAAGGCAAGTAACATACACATGACAAGAGACATTCACACACTACAGTGCATATACACTACTCATATACAACACTTATTGAAAACATGTACACACAAATTCACACACATACTGTCACCAGTAACACAGAGGCAAGCTAATATATGTACACATCTACAATGCCTACCCCATTTACATACATTGTCACATGTAAAATCACACGATGCCAGCTAAAACAAACATGGCTATTCAACTTCTTATAGACGAGACATCTCTTTCTTCATGTTAGACACTCTTAACTCTCATTATCTATTAACTCTTTATTTTTGGTTGTCTTAACAAGTTGTTAACGAAATGGATATATTTACGTATATTTATAATAAATAGATTTTGTCACTTATTCTTTTGTTCCAGATTAACTATAGGTTATTTTTCAAGTCCAACCAAATTTTAACCGATTATGAAAATAACCTAAAATTATTATAAATTCATTGGGGGAGGGGCTTTGCCCAGGCGTAAAATATGCTTAAATATGATATTTTAATTTGTCCAGATTTCGTATAGATTATTATAGAATCGTGATTTCAAAAGTAACAAAAAAAAAGTATTTAGGTGCTATCAGCTAGAATCGAAACCGAAACTGTAGCATTCAAAGCTGGTGAAGTTACCACTGTACCAACGTGACACATATATAAAGTGATTAAAAGTTTTAAGTAAACTAAGATGAATATACAAAATGTTTAATGATTTTTTGAATTTGGACCCATTTTGGATCCCTTAAAAACAATTTTAACAACCAAAAAAACCATAAAAAATGGCCTGTAAAAAATCCAATCATTTGAGGCCCCTAGCACCGCTTTGTGACTTTTAGTTTCGGAGGAGATAGAGTGAAAATATGGAGACAAAAAACCATATAGTCTTTTATATATTAGATTAAAATTTTTCAATTCTTCCGACTATTAATCCAATAATTATAACAGTAGAAAGTGGATTTACTTCAGCAACCTTGTAACTCTTGCTTTTCTTTATTTTGTTCTATAATCCTCACATTCTATGATCAATTTTTTTGACAAAGGGGAAAGAACTGTTGCCTTCTATATCGAAATTTATCCATCTTATATTGTTGGCTAAGTTTTGACCTTGAAATTGTATTTATTTATTTTTTATCAACTCCTTACATGAAGTGGCTTCATGCCTGGAGCGATTTCCATAAAAAAAAAATACAAAATATGTTGAAAGATGCGAACACACAATAATCCCAGGCACATCACTGATAATATGTCCAGATTCATCAGGTGTATGTTTACAGCAGTCACCAATGCTCACTTGTTGGTGTCTTTCTAGATCAGCAGTCTCTCCCAAAAAATATTACTTGGTATATTATCTTTGTTGTAAAAGCACAAATAAACCAAAGTACTTTAGCCTATAAAATTAAATTCTAGCCAAAAGATTTAAAAGCTTCAAAATCATCTTTGAATTTCTTTGACAAATGTATATAATAATGAAACTAAATATGTCTGGCAACAATATTTACAGTGTATGTGGAGCATTCGAAATTGATTTTGAAGCAATTAAAAATATCAATTCGGAAGTAATCCATCACTAGAGTTTGAATTTATTATTTAACAGTATCTCTTGGAAGAGCGACTATCTAGAAAGGAACCTTCCTTTTGAAATGAGATTGCCATGTCTCTCAGGGCCACTCAGGACCCAAGAGGTAGTATCGGTCAGGATCCAAAAATGGTGGATGAATGAATCGTGAAAGTACACGTTCATGTAATAATGTAGTAATATGTTACTAATTGCGACATGACAATTAATTAGTTAACATTGATTTTAATTGATTTTAGTTGAAATTGACATAGAAATCTAAAATAGAATACATCCATTCAACTTAAATGTGTCCCTTAACCCTGTGGTTGTGGGGGGCCCGCTGCATTATTATTATTATTATTATATATATATATATATATATATATATATATATATATATATATTATATATATACGTCTTGGGCAAGAATAGCTTGATGGCACCCATCTCTCTCCAGGCTCCGAGCACATACAGCACCTGGTATTACAAAATGATCACCCATTTTAATATTGGTCAGGCTCAATATCACTTAATTTTGGTAATCTAGCAGGAACCGGTGTATCAACATGATTATACCGTATTCCAGTAATTATAGAAGCATCTGAACTCATGAAAATGATTTTCAAAAGCTACCTTGCAAATATATGCGGTAAACCAAGTGCAAGAGAGATTCAAACAATTGTCCTTAAAGGGGCAGTTAAAATCTTAAAAATATATCTCAGTTAGAATGTCTGAGATAGCTGGTGAATGTCTACCATCTGGTAAGATGCCTGTAATGGAATTGAACAAGAACGTTAGAGAAATTGATTATGTAGTGAAAGGAATAAAGAAAGTGACTTACACAAACAGGTGTGCCTTTCTCTTTCCTATCAGATGACAGAATGAGGGAAATAAAGAGAAAGAAAATATCTTCATTTGTAGAAGGCTCGGTAATATATAATTAATTTTTATAAGAGTACAACTGTTATGAAAAGAACAAGTTGGAAGCACGACGGCAGTTAGAGAGAACGGACAGTGGAAATTACAGATGAATTTAGTTGTGGGAAAGCAGGAGTTTGAACAACTTTCTCCGTTTAATTTCCATTTTTTTTTTATTATTCAATGGCCCATCTCCAGCTTGAACAAAATGTTTGAGAGCAATGAAAACAATCAAACTCGAAAATGATTGATCGACAGACAAAGCCTCTTATAGTGATGCAAGGACACGTGTAAAAAGCAAAGAACATGTAGATTATTGCACACTGGATAAATTGGATAATTACTATTTTTCTTTTTCCAATTTTTTTATGATTTTGTTCAAGCTAGAGACGAGGAATCTTACCAGATGCCAGACATTCACCTGCCATCTCATACATTCTAACCGAGATATCTTTTTAAGATGTTAACCGCCCCTTTAAGTGCAATTATTTGAATCTTTCTTACACTTGGTTCACCGGGTATATTTTCCAGATAATTTTTGAAAATCATTTTCATGAGTTCAATTGCTACTATAATTACTGGAATGATGGAGATCTGCCCAAGATTCCAGTTTCTTTTCATGTTGTACATAAGATATTGATATTTCATTATCTTTTCCCTCTTCGTTTTGTTTAACCCAGCACCATTGGAGACACTAACTTATACTAAGGTTGCTACTTTCTCCTGCTTGTCCTTTATCCCTATGTGAGGTTTAATAACTCCGTTTTAGTTGTAGGAATTGTTCATGTGTTTGCAATTACATGCTAGTTTAATATAAAAGACATTTGCCCTTTATATAATAGTACATGCAACAATAAAACTTTTATATAACTCTCTCCTATCGTTGCACGTTACTAAAAACTAAACTGGAAAACCACTCATACTTAATTGAACATTTTATTACAATGTAATAAAATGTTCAGTAGAGTGTGAATGGCTTTCTAGTTATTTGTAAAGTGCAAAGGTAGAAAAGAGTTATATAAAGGTTTTATAGTTACATGCACTATTATATAAAAGTCTTTTTGTATGTACAGCTAAAACTTGAAAAATACACAAAAAACATCCAAAAAGTTAACATTTTTTTAAATATTTATGTATAATATCTAAAATTTAAAGCAGTATTTCATTACTTAGAGGTTTAGCCATTTATATCATTTAATGTTATCAAGAGATACATTCATCTTTTAATGTTATCATATACTCTGTTTTCCAGCCACTAACTAAAGGCAAGTAACTGATTTTTTTTCCACATAATTATTTCCCTAACACAGACTCAGGTTGTGTGTGTGTGGGGTGGGGGGGTATGTGTGTGTTCAGAGAGAGAGAGAGAGAGAGAGAGAGAGAGAGAGAGAGAGAGAGAGAGAGAGAGAGGAATGGGTTGGAAGAAGAAAAAAGAGAAAAGTGGGAAGTTTGAAAGGTAAAACATAAGAGAAGGAAAAGAAAGGGATAGAAGTCATGTTACATTTATGTCCCAGGAAATGCCGGATATCCTTGCTAGTTTATTATATAAAGCCAAATTATATACTTGGTACATAAAGCATACCATGAAAAAATAAAAATAAACAGGTTTCGTTTACTTTAAAGTTTTGGGTTTTATTCGCATTGCCATATTTATTGAATGCACAACATTCCTATTCTGTTATTCAAAGAATAAAATCTGATGGATAAATAAAAGGAGATTGATTCAAAGTCATGCTACTATGTTTAATACAAAAACTTATAAAGCGTGAAAGTATGAAAAGAAACTGAAATCTTAGAAAGATCTTCATCATTTCAGTAATAATAAAAGCTACCAAGTTCATGAAAATGATTATCAAAAACTACCCAGTGAATATACCCAGTGAACCGAGTACAAGACAGATCCAAATACTTGCACTTCGAGGGATGATTAGAATCTTAAAAAGATCTCACAGTTGGAGTCTCTGAAATAGAGGGTGAATGTCTAGCATCCGATAAGATGCCCTATCTCTAACAAAGAAAAACAAGATAAGAAAATTGAAAAAATAAATAAATAAGAAACCAAAAAATTCAGTATAAATTGTCTAAATATTGGAACAATATTTCTTAATGTTTAAAAAATGATTTCAATATTCAGTTAAGAAATATTTTATTTTCATGAATAAAAACTAAAAAAAAAAAAATTCCTAAAATCATTATGCTATAAAATATACTCTTTTAGATAGGAATATAGACATTATTTGCTATTTTATCAGTAAAGTATATAAAATCCGGGGTGGTAAACTCATGGCCATATGGCTGCATGCAGCCTTCTTGGCTATTATGTGTATAGCTGCAAGTGCAGACCTCCATACTGCAATCAAATGATCAAATGCTTTCTGGAAAAGCTTTAAAATTTAATTTTTTTTAAGATACTTTTTTTTAAAGATAATTAATTAAAAAATAGAATACCAATCCCAGGAGGAGTAAAATTAATTCCATGAACAGAACAGCTTTGTACAAGTCTTATGCCCCCTTACAAAGATTAAAATCAATATATGATAATACTAAACCTTATGTATAGAATTCTTATTTCAATTTTGATCAAAATCCATTACATGACTTTAATTCTAGAAAATGTCTTAAACTTAAGGCTAAAGTTCGTTTAAGAACTTAATAAGAAACTGAAATTCAAGGAATTTTGCATAATCGATGTCTAATGTAATTCTGACATATTTAAATTTTCAAATGGGAGATGCCCATAAAACCCCCTTTAAAATATTCCAAATAAACTGAAATTTGGTGACTATTAATTAATTGATGACTAATAACTGCTGTTAACATTTCATAAAACCCGGAGATATCTGAATTTTTGACAAGGGTATATCCTGAATATGTGATGTAAATTTCAGATGATTTCACAAAAAATGTAAGCATCCAACCAACAAGTGAAGAGGAACATGACATAAAATTCCCATCCCAATTCAAGACTATTAGTAAACGTCATACGTGGTGAATTCATTCCTTTCTCTTTAAGTTTAAATTATCTATTAGATCAGATATGGCTGACAACCAGATGTTCCTTTTCTAAATCATCACCAAAAATCTCATATTTTTGCAAACTTCTTTGGGGTTTGTTTTTAACAATATGTCAAAGATCTTATTGCAGCAGGTCAGGAAGCAGTATGGAGGTGCGTCAATCGACCATACAACTATCAGGTAGAAACAAAAACAAAAGATAACAGCAATAGCAAAAGAAGAATGACAGACACTGAAATTTATTTAAAGACGATGGATCGTCTTTTATTTATCAAAAGAAATAAATGCAAATGGCAAATTTGGATCTAGCTGAAAACGCTATCAATAATTTCTCCACTCTTTATCTGTGCCTAAACCTAAATGTAGATTCCATGAACAAAGCTTCTTTCTTAGAACTGCACGCCTGTGGAACTGTCTTTCGTTTTCCTGCTTTTCAGCTGACTACAATATGGTTGTCTTCAAGTCCAACGTAAACATGTTCTTGATGAGCCATTCCACTTAAGTTAACAAATTTACCAAATTTCCATTACTAACAATTACTATATTATCCAATTGACTACTGTACACGCTTTAACACTTATCCTCGAGTGGCCTCTGGGCCTTGATAAGTGGTGATGTCTATGTAAAAAAAAAAAAAAAAAAAAAGTAACACAAGAACAGCCTCTGGAACAGGGCAACTTGGCGTCAGTAGGCATTGGAGAAGGTAACCAGATGACAGTGATCACTGGAAGAGGGCTGCTCTACGTTAGTAGACACTGGAGGAAGGAACCAGACGACAATGGGTACTGGAACAGGGCTGCTGGAGGTCAGTAGGCACTGAGGAGGGAACCAGATGACAGTGGGTCCTGGAACAAGACTGCTGAATGCCAGTAAGCACTTATATGGATAGCCAAATGCTGACAGGCTCCAGGGTGGGTAGCCTGATGGCTGCAGGCACTGGAAGAGGTAGCCTGAAGCCTGCAGGGGGCGCTGGATCAGGTTGCTGGAGGTTGGAGGAGGTGCTGGAAAGTGCTGGAAGCTGCAAATTGCAAGAGTGAGCCAGAGTTTGCTGGTTGTAGAAAGTTAGTCTAAGGAAGTAGGCAGGCAGTAGCAGTGCTTTATATACAAGTAGTTGTGGTTTGCATAAAAGTAGTTTGATCACATAAAAGAAGTGTGGAAAAGGTAGCCTTGAAAAGAACTGTTTGAACTATTGTTACTGCTGCTAAGACCCTTCAGCGGTTGCTGGGATCAAACAACTTGACTGGGTGTATCACAGTTATGATTTGGAAGTCTTCCTACCCCCTAGTTGCGTTGGGGTTTTTGGTCACAGAAGCACTATATTCATGAAAGAGTTGTTACAGCAAACATTGCTCCTAGTAAAAAATCAAATGAATAGAATTAATTCCTTACCGAATCTATCACAATCAAAAGAGATTCAAATGTACATTGATTGTGTTTATGTTCGATTTGGTTTGAAATCATGTCTATTGTTATCAATTACTTAAAAAAAACAAAAACAAATGTTATGTTTTTTTTTTCTGTTAATACACCGTGACACTGTCTATTAGTCAATTTATCTGTCTGCCACGCTTCAGGTTGAAATAAGGTTTTCATTACTAAACACTACAGATTAAATGAATTGAAACTGATTTTAGATAAGTTCAAGCATTTTTATAAGAGGCTCTGTCTGCCTGTTGATCTGACATCCTTAAGCTTAAAATATCATTTTTGTTGGTTTGTCACCTTTAAATTTCAAATATCATTTTCGTTGGTTTGTTACCTTTAAATTTCAAATATCATTGTCGTTGGTTTGTCACCTTTAAATTTCAAATATCATTTTTGTTGGTTTGTTACCTTTAAATTTCAAATATCATTTTCGTGGGTTTGTCACCTTAAGTTTGCGATAGCATTTTCGTTTGTTTAACACTCTTAAGTTTGAAATAGCATTTAGAATGGATGACAAAATTCACACATAAATAACTGAGGTTAGTGAATAGGGATCAGTCAAATTCCTTTTCACAAAATCGTTACTCAAAACACAGCAATGAAACTTAGAAATACTCTCTCATCCACCTTATTCACCAAACTTAGCACCAACTGATTACCATTTTTTCCAAGAATTAGAAAAACCTTTGCATCTGAAAAAACAGACAAAAACATCTCTCACCGATCTTATCATCACAATGTTGCTGGCATAAATAAGCTACTAATAAGATGGTAGAAATGTATAGATTTCTTGGCGCCTATTTTAATTAAACCGTTTGCATTTTGTTTATGATATTATGAAATAAAGTGTCAATGTTCAATCATACATTGCATTTTTAATGACCTAATATTTAGAATTCAATGTATGATCTTATAGTTCGAATAACTAAAATGCTGAATTTGAAATAGTAGAAATTTGATGGATGCATCTTATTCGCATGTGAACATCAATATAAAACCTTTATCTGACATTTGGTCTGTCACACACATTTTTACCCCATTCAATTTCTATTCCTCTTACAAAAAAAAAACAAACAAAAAACAAAAAGACATAAAAAAAATTAACAAATAACGAGAGTAACTAGAAAAATACAAAATCAAGATAATCTTATTATAACGCTCACCAATTATCTATATACCAGTGTGCTCATGCTGTCAAACATGATGAGATACTACTTTCATTGCGTACTAACTTACCTACAATTAAAAAAAAAAATGAATAAATGTGAAAGTTGGCTCATTTCTTATGCTAACGGTGAAGTCAAAACTATTTCAAGCTAATTCAATTTTACACACTACTAGAAAGCCACCTGGTGTTGCTCGGTCGTAAGATATGCTTAAATATGATATTTTAATGTATGCAACCAATACTCAACTGATTATTATATTGTATACAATATATAGTAGTGATTTCACAACTAAATATATATATATATATATATATATATATATATATATATATATATATATGAAACCAAAATATATAGCTTTCCATCTTTTAAGTTTGAAAAGTTTGCTAGAAATTACGTCATGACGTCCAAATTTGAGATGGTGACAAACAAATTAAGACTTGATATTTTTTCATTTTTATATACTGCTTATTCGAAAAATGAAAAACCAAAATTATTTATATATTCATCTAGGTTTCGTCTCTATTTTAAGATTTCCTCAGGATGATTGATTCCAAGAAAAAATAAATAAAATAATAAATTCTTTAAATTTGACAAATGGCAAACAGAATCCTGAACAGAAGTGCGTGCTCTATCCCAACTATCATCAATAGGCCTGAGGTAATCTCGTCAGCATTAGACAAAGCCAAACTTTTTGTCAAGAACTTTGCAGCTTATTCTATCCTTTGCGACCAAGGCCGCCAACCTCCAATATTTCCTCCTGTATCAGATAACACGCTATTTCATATACAAATATCTGTATGTGATGTTGCCAAGCTAATCCAAAATTTCCTATCTTCTAATTCCAATAAAGCAACCGACTCTGCCGATATTCCAATTATAGTACTCAAAAAACTTCAACCAGAACTAGCTCCCATGTTTACAAAGCTGTTTAAACGTTGACTTAAGGAGAAGTGCTTCCCAACACCCTGGAAAATCTCATCAGTAGGCACTGTATTTAAGAATTCAGGTAATTGGTCATCTCCCTCTCAGTACAGACCAATAAGTCTTCTGCGCGTCATGAGTAAGTTGCTGGAATCTGTGTTAAATAGAGAAGTAATCAACCATCTCAGTAAAAATAACCTTCTTAGTGACACGCAATATGGTTTCCGTTCTGCTAGATCTACAGCAAATGTGCTTACAGTTATATCGCATAGGATTTGCGAATCTCTCAACGGAGGCTACCTCTAGGGTAATTGCTCTTGACATATCAAAGGCCTTTGATAGGGTATGGCATAAAGGTTTATTTCACAAGATCTCCAGCTACGGTAAAATTGGAAATGCCTTTTCAATTATTAAATCATTTCTCTCTGATAGGTTCATAAGAGTAGTGGTTGATGGGCAGAAATCAGAAGCTCACAGTATTAATGCTGGAGTCCCTCAGGGGTCCATCCTGGGCCCAACTCTCTTCCTGATCTACATTAATGATTTTCCAAATCACATCCTTACGTCATTTGTAGACATTTATGTTGATGACACTACTATCTATGGTAGCACATCTAAGACCGTAAATGACCGATTCTCTCTCCTCTGATCGTGAGCATGTGTACAATGGGAAAGAAGTGGCTGGTTACTTTTAATGCATCTAAAACCAAGCTTCTATCTTTACATTATCAATGCTTTGATCCCCATCTGGCATCAATTGAAATGAATGGCTCTTGTCTTGAGGAGACCTCATGTTTTGACAAGCTTCTGGGCTTGACCTTTACTCCTGATCTGAAATGGAACACATACATCAAATCCATTGCCAAGGCCGCTGGAAAAATGGTGGGTTCCTTCTATCGACCCAATAGAGATCTCACTGTTGATGCAATTCTCTATCTATATAAGAGCCAGGTATGTCCAAGGATGGAGTACTGTTGCCACATCTGGGCAGGAGCTACTAGAAAGGACTTATCCTGCCTTGAGTTCAAAATAGACTTCGTAGCCTCGTAGGGAATGTCCTTTTCTCTTCCCTGCAACCTCTTTCTCACAGAAGAGATGTTGCGAGTTTGTCTCTGCTTTCTCATTATTTTCATGGCAAGTGCTCGACTGAGCTCCAATCTATGATCCCCCCTCGCCAAATTTTCACAAGAAACACTCGTCTACCTGAAAATACTATCAATAATTCCCCCCACTCTTTATCTGTGCCTAAACCTAAACGTAGATTCCGTGAACAAAGCTTCTTTCTTAGAACTGCACGCCTGTGGAACTGTCTTCCATTTTCCTGCTTTCCAGCTGACTACAATATGGTTGTCTTCAAGTCCAACATAAACAAGTTCTTGATGGGCCATTCCACTTAAGTTAAAAAATTTACCAAATTTCCATTACTAACAATTACTATATTGTCCAATTTTACTACTGTACACCCTTTAACCCTTATCCTCGAGTTGCCTCTGGGCCTTATAAGTGGTGATGCCTATGTAAAAAAAAAAAAAAAAAATCAATCATCCAGAGTAAGTCTTGAAATAAAGAGGAAATGTTCATGAATATATAAATAATTTTAGTTGTTCGTTTTCCATCACGTTGGAATATTATTTTTCATAATTTTCATCCTACTGTTAATGTATATGTAATTTAAGGGTAACTAATTCGCTGCATGGGAAAGTAAATTTATTATTTATTTTTAAGTCAATTATTGTTTTAATTTTGATATAACAATTATTTTATTTTGTGGATAAAAAATTAGCAGTTGCGTTCAGATATTTATTTCAGATCGTTTTTGTAAAGAGACTGATTTTCAACAACTTGTTTTCTATTTCTAAATTGCAAGTTCACCGTCACCCAGAAAAATTGATTTCTTTTTTCTTTTCGTTTCTTTACTGTCATATTTAAAAGATAAAACAGTTTGTATTGAAATTCTCAAAATGTTAATGTTTATCGTTATCAATAAATGTGAATGCTTTTTTATTTCAGGTTTACAAGAAATCTATAAATGAAATGTTTATTATTAAAAAAAAAAATTACAAGCATTCTAAATAGTAAGCTTTGCAAAGTAGTAACGTGTCGTAAAATCAGTTAGTTTATAATCAAATTCACTTGAAAGAAGAAAACAGTTGGCTTGTTTAGGAAAATACTAATACTTCAAGCTAGCTGCTGCTGATATTTAGCATGATGTTGCTTGGCAAACAGACAGATACACATAGCAACATAAACATTTTACTACAACAAATTGCACATACATATTTACATAGAGAATTTACTCTACGCACACTTTAAACATGCACTAGTCAGTTGCAGGCATGCGAATATCAGACTTGCTGCAAGTGAGCAATATTTAATAATAAAAAGACACACAAAAACTTTTAAATATCTATGATTGTGAGTTAGGCTATCCAAGAAATGTTTTTGTTTGTGTTTGTTTGAAATAAAATAAGTGTGGCAGTTTATATTGAGATCAACTTACTAAATTATTTGCAGAAAGGCTTTTTGAGTGGACGCTGTGTAGCTGTTATCTGCAGTGAACGTTGGGATGATTTCTGGGTAGTTAAATTTGAATGACTGGGAAAGACCACAATTTAAGAATTCCTGTCAAAATAGTCTTGCTTATGGACAGAGAAGATTTGTTAGAGCTGGCCCACCGCGTGTGCGACACTTAAAGTTATAAAGTTTGAAAGTCAGTTGAATCTGTGTGTTTCTTGAAACAAAATGACCCTTGGGGATCTGAGATAAAGGATTGTGTTTATACTGGGTTTATGTTTTCGTTTGGTCAGGCAAAAGTCTTTTAGCTCTGCTAGTCTGTTGTTCAGAAAACAAATACCATTTGTACCCCCTACTCCCAAATATATATGTATATATAAATACTAATTGTTTTTAAGCTGAAGTTGTGGTATTTGTTTAGTAGGAGAATTCTTTTGTTACAGCATTTTCTGAATCAGACAACAACTTCGGATTGACACAACGAGCAGGATGACCACGATCTGTGCAGTGGACATACACAGATACATGTTCATACACAGCACATATTTTTTTGTGTAAACATTGTGGAGCAAAACCCAAGTCTTGTTACCTGTACAACGTTTGTCTCATAACTTACTGACTACCTAACTTGACAGTTTTTAATTTAAATTCACTTTTAAAAAATAGTTGGCATGCTGTTTACATTAAATACATTATGCACAAAGGATTAGACATCTATACCTGATATTGAAACAAAGAACATAACGTCTATTATTATATTAAAGATTAATACCATTATCTACTTTGGGGAGGGAGATGTAATGAAAAGCGGTGGTTTCAGCAGAACTCCGGAGGTCTCTTTAGTTTAAAATTTTTGCCCTTCACTTAAAAGAATTACATAGTCACTTTTAGCAGCAGTTACTGCTAATATCTGATATTTACTTGAATTTATGCAGATTGCATATGTATTATTATAGAATAAATCCTCTATTGAATATTATATATTAAGAGGAATAATTTGCCCAGTGAACTCATTTGCAAAAAAAAAATTAAAAAATAATATCATCAAATTCCATCCGTGTTTGTTTACAATATCACGTCAGCTGATATTTGGGTTTGACTATATTAAAAATAGTTTTTCTTCTCTTATAGATAAAAAAAGAAGAATTTTTACCAGGGAATATTTTATGTTACACTAGCCAAGGTTATACTGGTGTAATATAAAATATTCCCCTACAAAAATTCTTTTTACCTATAAGAGAAAAAAGACTATTTTAAAGATCGAATTTTGTTGATTTTCAATACTTATCATATGGATTTCTGTACAAAACATATCTAAGAACACTGCCAGAAAAATAAATTAGTTTTGTGTGAAATTTGCAAAAGATAGACTCAACCATTTCAGAACCTATGAAGGAGGAACTCACACACACAACACACAAAGTGACTTTTATATAATATATATATATATATATATATATATATATATAGTAGTAAGTTATAAAATATATATGGCAATTAAGCTACACAGAATATTCTGCATTTCATCCACGCTAGGATTCATCAAGCTTATGATATGATGAATCCTAGCGTGGATGAAATGCGGAATATTCTGTGTAACTTAATTGCCATATATATTTTTAAAAAAAATGAAATAATGGCCTATCAGCATGTTCTGATGTGTCTAAAAACAGTATTTAATAACAACATGTACAATCTATGTAAACACAAAAGATTTATCACGGTAGCGTATAGGCTATTCTTGACAAAGGTTTATAGCTGAGTTGCTTTTTCCTCTCTATATTTTTACATGCACTTTGTTAGATATTTATGCCTAAACAAATCTTCGCATATCATATTTTGTATGTAAAACAAATGTTAAACTGACGACGACGATGATGATGATGATGATGCAATTTGCAAGTTGTGATATTCTGAATAAATACTGAATCTGTATATCAAAACTTTTTTTTATATTATTATAATTGATTTATCTTTTAAATTTTATATGTGTAATCAGCTCAGATTAAAAGTTGCAGGTACTCTGAGATATGATAAGAAACTCAGCATGCTTGAATCAAATTTCATAAGTAAAAATACTTGAAAACATTGATGCAGCCAAGGTTGAAATGCACTTTTACACTTACGGTGAAGCTTTGTTGGATATTTTTATTTATAGCAGATTTTCAAATAAAGAAGAAGCATAAAAAGTTTTTTTTTTTTTTTTTACTTACAAAACACAATTTGAAGATTGTACTATATATTATGGTTTATAAGCCACATCTTTCTTTTTTTGTCGTTGGGGAGGGATGAATTAACATTAACTTTGGGGCACACTTATGGTAACTGATATGTACTATCAAGATTAAAGACAAGATCATTTAGAGAATGTAGATCTCAACCAACAATACCTCTTTATTTTGTAAGATTTACTAGTGTAGGTTACAATGAGAGTGATATTGATAATAAAATGCCAGCTCTCCAATTCTCTCTCCTCTGATCTTGAGCACGTAGTACAATTGGGAAAGGAGTGGCTGGTTACTTTTAATGCATCTAAAACCAAGCTTCTCTCTTTACATCATCAACATTCTAATCCACATTTGTCATCAATTGAAATGAATGGCTCTCGTCTTCAGGAGGCCTCAAGTTTTGACAAGCTTCTGGGCTTGACCATTACTCCTGATCTTAAATGGAACACGTATATCAAATCTGTTGCCAAGGCCGCTGGAAAAATGGTGGGATCTTTCTATCGATCCAGTAGATATCTCACTGCTGATGCTATTCTCTATCTATATAAGAGCCAGGTACGTCCAAGGATGGAATACTGTTGCCACATCTGGGCAGGAGCTGCTAGAAAGAACTTGTCCTGCCTTGATAGAGTTCAAAATAGACTTCGTAGCCTCGTAGGAGATGTCCTTTTCTCCTCCTTGCAACCTCTATCTCACAGAAGAGATGTTGCGAGTTTGTCTCTGATGTATCGTTATTTTCATGGAAAGTGTTCAACTGAGCTTCAATCTATGGTCCCCCCTCGCCAAACTTTCACAAGAAACACTCGTCTAGCTGTAAACACTATCAATAATTTCCCCCACTCTTTATCTGTGCCTAAACCTAAACGTAGATTCCATGAACAAAGCTTCTTTCTTAGAACTGCACGCCTGTGGAATTGTCTTCCGTTTTCCTGCTTTCCGGCTGACTACAATATGGTTTTGTTCAAGTCTAAAGTAAATAAGTTCTTGATGAGCCGTTCCATATAAGTTATTAAATTTACCAAATTTTCATTACTAATGATTACTATATTGACCAACTTCTACTGTACACTCTTTAACCCTTATCCTTGAGTGGCCTCTGGGCCTTGATAATGTGGTGATGCCTTTGTAAAAAAAAAAAAAAAAAAAAAAAAAAAGCATGCTGGGCTTATAACCTGTTAAGTGTTGAGCCATTATGTTGAACAACTGTAGTAAATCAAATCAGTGAAGAATAAATGCAGTCACGATCTCGAGTGTTGAGTAATTCTTTAAAACAAAGATGGTGGCATTAGATCAGCAAATAATCAATGTAATCTGGATTAGTAGTGGTTCAGTCGTGTCAAGATGCAGACTGATAGCGAACTGACTTGAATCCAAAATTCGATATTTTTATAATGAGGTTGGAGGCTTTTCATTGGTTGATTGACTTAATGTGTAGTTATAAATAAGATCGTCCAAATTCTTGTGGTCATACCCTCGTTATGAATCAAAAACATTTTAACAACCTACCCTTCCCTCCTACTGTTTCTATCCCCGCCATCCTCTTCTACTTTTCCATCCAACTTTTCTCCTTTTCTTGTTCAGTATAACAGAAAGAAAGAAAAAAGAATGGAACAAAATGACTGACTGCGGTTTGACCTAATTTCAGTGTTATTTTTTAAACAATTCCCAGTAAGAATGGAAAAGGAGTAATTTTTATTAACCCCTTCCCTAATTTAACCTCTTCTGACTCCAAAGGAATGAATATTATCCTATACTTTTTACCATAATCAGGTCAGGGTCACGTTGAATCTGATGATGTAAAATTTGTATTTTGTGTAGTTCCTGACTTTTAACCAGATACACACACAGATTTTAAATGCCTACTAGACTAGAGTAGTGAAATTTCCTATCTTCTCTGTCTTTCATTTATAAAATCAATTGTTTAGAAGTATTTTTCTTTTCAACTTATATTCACCCTATAAGCATGGCATATTGTCACTAAGACATAAGAAGCCAGCGGAATTCCAATTGAACCAGCTTTCCTTGAAAGATGAAATATTATGAGAATATCAAACTCACAAATGGTCCCCAGTCACTTGAAAATCATCATCAGGAGAGATGACGATGTTTGGTTTTTGCAGTTTTTGCAGCAAAGTGTTGACATCCTCCAACATTCAACACCTGGAATTCTCAATGGTCACCCATCTGCTACTGATCAGGCTCAATATTTCTTAACTTCAGTGATATAATGATAACCAGTGTGCCAACGTGGTTGTGCTATATATACTAAGATGTAAAGATCTACTGTGACTAGGGGGCCAGATTTATAAGGGACATTCCAAGTAAGGAGACATGTAGCAAGATGATTGTTCACATTACATTTAAATTTCAGCATGTTGATATGGTTGGAGAAACAGGAAGCAGGGAGGGTATTCCAAAGGCAGGCAGTCTGAGAATAAAAGCTAGAGTAGAAAATTTTTCAGTATCTTGGGATCTCTGCGGTGAAAGGGGTGGGATTTTGCTACTAGTTAGATTGATTAGGTGATATTTAGATTGAGGGGATACAAGTGCAGTAAGATCATCAGAGCACAATGCATTGAAGTACTTGTCAAATAAGCACAGGGATTCAACATTGGGGTTTTAATAATAAAATAATGAACAAAAGTTTTTTTTTTGTCATATTCACTCCAAACATGGCATATTATCACTAAGACATGGATCTACTGTGATTAGAAGCCAGATTTATAAGAGGCATCCTAAATAGAGAGCTGTGCAACAGGATGTTTGTTCATATTACATTTAAATTTCTGCATATTGGTATGGTTGGGAAAACAGGAGGGGAATTCCAAAGAAAAAGAAGCTATTAGGGTAGAATGTTTCCCAGCATCTAAAGTTAAGGGATGCGATTTTGCTACAAGTTGGGCTGGTTGTAAAAAACTAAGACATAAAAGTCTACTGTGGTTGGGGGGGGGCAGATTTATAGGGGGCATCCTAAGTGTTCACATTACATTTAAATTTCTGCATGCTGGTACAGTTGGGGAAACAGGAAGCAGGGAGGGAATTCTAAAGGCAGGCAGTCTAAAGAAAAATCTATTCAAGTAGAAAGTTTTCAGCATATTTACATCGAAGGGGTGGAATTTTGCTACTAGTTTGATTGTTTGGTGGGGAATTTACATTGAGAGGATACAATGTTTATCAGAGCATGTTCCATTGAAGTATTTGTCGAATAAACACAGGAATGCAATATTGGATTTTTACTGAATAAAAGTCGCTATTTTTTTTGGCGGAGAGGTGGATCCCAATTTTATTAGATCCACCTTGGCAATATGAAACGATTTAGGGCAGAGTAACAAGTAATTAATACTACATCTCATTACTGTCAAGAAAGCCGCCATTTTTAAATTGCTTCAGTGGAACATGTGTGAATGTGAAGACAGCTTTCATCACTCATGCAATGATTATCCCATCTGACAGCAGGAAATTCAGGATACATTAAATGCTAGCCCAGTGTAATGATCTGGTTCTTATTATTTAGTTAGCAGAAAAATCTGGTGTTGCCCGGGTGACAAATTCAGAGAAATAAATTTCCCAGAAATCAAGCATTTAAAAAGATTTCAACATTTAGCATTAAACACTTTCACATTACTGATTAATGTATATTTTGTCTGCAATGTTAATTGGAGACGATTTTTATGTTTGTAAATTATGCTGTTATTCCATCAATTTTCTGAATTTTCTTAAAATTGGTTCATTTTTTTATAAAATTTTGCACCAGTTATATCAGAATGAACACAGAAAACTGACTTTTTATTCTTTGTATTCTTGATACTTTTGATATGCAGAAGTTTAAATGTAATGTAAACCAACATCTTGTTAATCTTTCTTAGGCATGGTCTCAAATAGTAGCCCCTTACGTCCAAGTGGCGACTTGAACTTGAATAAAAAAATATATTTAAGCTACTGTTCTCACGTTGGAGGTTACTCTCACAATGTTTTAGTCGATGTAATCTCCGACCTACTTCAAATACATCATGTCAATCTCAGGAATTTGTATTGAATTTCAAATGGAACTTTTTATTTAATTCACAGGGATAGCTTGCTCTCGTTCTGTCAGCCATAAATAGTTAGTCTTAGTAATTCATAATAGTATTCTTGGTATTGCCCATACTAAAGATTGAACCTTCAACCTCTAGAAGACTTCCGCTTATAACTGATTATTACTTCGCACTTATATATATACACATTTTTCATCCCAAATATGATGCATTGTCACTTGGACGTGAAGAGCAACTAATTGGAATCATGTTTAAAGAGGACTATGTGGGGAGTTGAGCTGCAAGATGCCTGTTCACATTACATTTAAATTTCTGCATGTTAGTACAGTCAGGAAAGCAAAAAACAGGGAGAGAAGTCGAGTAGTCCATGGGAAGAAACTGTTAGAGTAAAAGGCTTTCCAGCATCTAGGGACCTCAACAGTGAAAGGGTGAGATTTTACTGCTTGTCAGGTTAGTCGGGATTATGTAAATCGCGAACGCACAAGTACTATAGGTTAATCGGAGCACATTCCATGTGCTTTGATGAACCTATAACCTCTGATGAACCTAAGCACAGGTACTCTAGTACTTGTAGAACAGGTACATGGAAACAAAACTGCGGCAATTGGACATGGGTTGGTTGATAGTATGAAACCTATTAGATTAGAGACTGTTTTAAACCCTTTCTAAAAGGGAGAGACTATTGGTAGATGCACCTGCCTAGATGTGGTAATAATACTTCATGAGTGTTTGCTTTGTTGCATCATGGGTTTGAGTTTGACATAAAAATTCCCAAGTTTAACAATACCCATCTGAAGAAAGTCAGGAGTTTCACTGAGTGAAATGTTGTGAGAATAAGATCCACGAGGAGACAAGTAGTCCAACTAATCCAAAGAATTAATCCTCAAAGAGTGTGAAACTATCAAATTCTTTTCAGTAAAACTCTGGTTTATCCCCCAAGGGGACAAAATGTTCCAAAATGTTCCAAAATGCCATTTTTCTTCCAAATATTTAAAAAGTTTTTGCACAAAATCTATCAAAAGTTAAGATTAATGATTATTTGCATAAAAAGAAATGGTAATTGCAGGACAACTCTAACATTTCTCTTACAAACACTAAAAAATTCCCTCTCTCTCTTCCAATCGACAAAAAAATTCTCTTTTACAAATATCGAAAAATACTTAAAATCCAACAAAAGTTGTGATTAATGGTTGTTTACATTATTCAAGTAGTAGTGATTGCAGGGGAAGATAACCCTTATTTTATTATGCTCAATTAGACACTAGTACTGTTGTAAAAGGTATGCATATAAACCAGTACTCGTGTGTTTACTACACAGGCCATGATCGTCTCATTCGTGCCGGTTCAAAGTTGTTATTCGATCCAGTTAGTGTTGCAAAAAAGGAATTCTCCCTACAAAAAAATCACAAGTCCAGATTATAAATAAAGAACAGATGTTTATTGGGGGAGGGGGAGATTACAAATGGTAATTATTTTCCTAAGTCGAACAGCAGACTTACAAAATGAGAGTTTTGCCTAACCAAATCTAAACAGATAAGTTCCATTAACACAAATCTTTAGCCAAGAGCCTCAAGGGCTCAATCCGCCGCACACTGGCCTAACTCCCCCAGTAGTTCTTAGAAAAAAGCTAACTTCAGCGACTTCATTGCCACTAGAATGCAAGATATAAATACACTTGTTTTGAATTGGTAAAAGTGTGTTGATTCTGATGGTGCTTATTTCAATTAATAAATTTTTGTTTGAGCCGAGATATGTTCATCTGAATTTAAAAGTTAAAAATTGCAAGAACTTTCTTGTCAAACTGATAAATAACAATATCTACTTTAATAAATATTGTCAAATACACTGACAATTATTTTTTTTGTTTGTTCTTTTTACATAATCTCTTTGAAGGATTAGTGACTCCCACTTTGAGAAAGACTGATATAACTAACAGATGCTGATAATAAAACTCCTTTATAAAGAAACAGATAATTTATAGCAATATAAAACTAGCATAATGTCATCTGCATAAAAAATGAATATCAAATCCTATTCTCTTGGTGCAACTTTTTCTGTTGATAAAGTCTTCAATCTGAATATATATATATTTTTTTTTTATATTTACGGAGTAATGAGAGATACACAGCTAGGGAATATACATTACTTACATAATACACATTATAGGATATTTCAAGAAATCTTCTTCAGTAAGAAATGTGTCTGCCTGACAGAGCTGCTTCCCAATAGACAAAGAAAGATTGATGGTGATAGTCAAAAAAAAAAAAAAAAAGAAAAAGTTTCTTATATTGCGAGTAAAACCTTTACTTTCATTTTATTACCCAACATAAAATCTGAAAAAAAGGGACAAGCATACTTTTGTTTTAATTTTTCTTCCATTTTTTAAGTTTCAATTATTATACAAACTAAAAAGGTGAAAAAATGCAATTCAAATAAAACGCTTCATTATTAGAGTACTGATCAACTTTCCTCTGCACAAGGAAAGAGTTAGACACAATGTGGGAAAATCTAGCTCCACAAAAAAGAATATTCTGAATTGGGACAAAAAATTAAAATTGTCTCATTCTGGAAAGATTTCCTCTTTCACTGATTGAGGACAGAAAAGATGAAGTATAGTATCAGTATAGATAGTAAACTTTTCTTTCTTCTTTTTTTGTTAAGCTGTTGCTAATTATCAAGATCAACGGTTACTCAAGGATAGAGGTTAAATGAGTGTTAGATGGATGATGATTGGTATTGATGGTGGAGATTCGGTGGAATTTGATTATTTCAAAGAACAGTCAACAAGAATTTGTTCACATTGGACTTGAAAACAATTATCTTATAGTCACTTGGAAAGCAGCCCTGCAGCACCGTGTTCTACATATGGGCATTCTAGGGAAGAAACTTTGCTCATGGAGGTTTTGTCTAGTTTTAGATAGATAGATATAGATAGATAGATAGAGAGAGAGAGAGAGAGAGAGAGAGAGAGAGAAGAGGGAAACTCCTAGCAAAAAAGTCGCAAATGGACAACCTTTCACAAGAAGCTGTCCATCTTAGGTGTGGCTCAACACCAGAAGAACCGCACTATCAAAATAAATAAATAAATAAATAAAAGTAATTTTTCCTTGAAAGTAATACATTTTCATTTCAAACGACCACACATCTGTTTTAGAAATAAAGAAAAAATTTAACTTTTTTCTATACATGTAGTTTTGGATAATTGTTTCGGAAGTGAATATTCCCAATTAGAAACTTCTTTTTTAAATCATGAAGTCATGGAAGGAAGCAGATTTAACTTTGTCCACATCAAGACAAAAAGTTTATTATTACTGAAATCAATATTACTAATCAAGATTAGCTGATGACATTACACATTATGGAATAATTAACAGAAAATAAAATGAATACTTGAAAAATTAATGTCTTCAGTACGAATGATGACTATTCATATATAACATTAAAGATTATGTTTCGGAATTTTTGAGACAGTCTTCTGTAGATTGAAAGTGTAATTGATCCTAAGTTTTCAATTATAAACTATTTAAGATTTCATGGCTGACAGAACGAGAGCAAGCCAACCTTCTGAATTAAATAAAGGGTTTTGTTTGAAATTCAGCACAGATTCCTAAAAAGTGTATTCCAAAAACTGAAAAGATTTTTTCACAACAGATCAAAGGGAATATATTGTTGCAAAAACTTTGGCTGTGTCATGAAACCTTAAACTTCTGTAATAAAAATAATCAATCAGTAGGTCAATGAAATAGTTAAGTCATACAAAGTTTATTTTGTCAATAAAAAGTCGTCAGTTCAATCCTTATTCATAGCAGTTTTTTGGTTTTCAATTATTCTGAAAACCAAAAGTAAAAACTTTTTTATTATTTAGAATTTCAGATTATAGTCAAGATTCTTTTAGACTTCCGGTTTCTGTTGTCTATTTGACTGGATAATTAAACATGGTCAAGCGAACAAGAACGCCATTCTTAACATGGAGAAGGGGAGAGCTTTCATGTTATCATATAACAGAGCACGGACACGTGTATGAGAGCTGTATGCAAATGACCGAGCTGTGAGCAAGGTGACGTCACGACATGGAAGAAGGAAAAAGATTATAGAAAGAAGAACATGTACAGGTTAATGATCATGTTCGAGGCACGTGGATGACGTCACAGACGAGACAAGACGTCATGAGCGGCCAGAGAAGGAGGAATAAAAAGTCTTTTGCTAAAAAATGAAACAACGAGTTGAATTTCTTTCCTCTTCCTTTCTTAAGTTCCTTGCGATGGATTCTACAACGTGTTGGGTCCCTACATATTAAAGACTTGGTTACAATCTGAGAGGATGGTAATCATTAATCAGAAGGGGCCATATCTTCTTTTTCACCATTTACCCATCAGAAAACCAATGCAAAAAAGCAGACAATCTTGACTATAACTTAATTTCTATTACCTCAGAAGATTAAATTTGGACAGTATAGTGAGATACATGCAAAACAGGAAACTTTGTTGGTTTGGTCACATTGAAAGTAAGCTTTAAAATCAATTTCTAAAAGTCGTTCATTCAACACATGCCAACATGTAAAACAAGCATTTACAAAATTATGATGATAATGATGATGATGACAACGACGATGATGATGATGGGGAGGAGGAGGAGGAGAACCATCTACTAATTTGTTTATTTAGTTCTTAAGAACAAAAAGAAAATACTCTTTTTCATTTGTGAAATGGAAAAAATTTTGAAAGGTAAAAATTAAATAACATAAAAATAAAACTAGTAATTTAACACCTCATTGGTAAATCGCTTTTTTTTTTGGTATCTATATCAAAGTAATCAGTTTACATTAAACTTAAACAGCAAACTGATCCGCCTTCCAAAAATTTAGCAGTATTTTTTAAAATAAAATCGTTTGGCAGATTTATTTTTTTTAGTTGTTATTATTATGCACACTCCACCTTTTTAATATATTCATACGGGGTAATGCTGGATAACCCTGCTAGTATATATAATGCACTTTGTCTGTGTATGTGTGTGTTTACGAGTTCGTTCTCTATGGACTCCAAAACGGCTGGACTGATTTTTGGAAATTACACACAAATGTACTTTACGTGTCTGGGAGTGTTCTTAAGTAGGTTTTATATCAGAATGCCTCAGATAAGTATCGAAAATCGATAATTGAAAAACTCCAATTAAGAAAAGAACAGTCCGATTTTGACAAAAGTTAACATCCTTATACAGTTTAACATCACAAGTGCATTGGAGAAGTTTTATCATCTCACAAGCAGAAAGGCCCCACATATAAAATCAACAGTAGGTTCTTTCATAAAACAGAGACGCGTTTGAAATGAATGTTTTTGTTTAGAACACAATTGAACCATGATACTTGACATTTGTATTTTAAACTTTGATTCAAGCCATTATTTAAAAATAATTTTATAAAATCAACAGCAGGTTCTCTCCAGTGCAATGTAAACTACAATGTATTGTGCAGTGAGTCACTGTAAAGAGGCCTGTGAAGCTTCCTTTCGGTGCACCACAGTAGGTCCACGACTAGAACAGGCAATCAATCGATTTGATTGAAAAATGAACGATTTCATCGATTTCGATGATAATAAAAGTATTGGAAGTGTGGAACATTCATTGATCCTAATTCAATCCCAGGCAACGTCGAGTCTCCTTGCTAGTATATATATATATATATATATATATATATATATATATATATAAACACACATTGATAAAAGTAAATTAATTTATCTAGTCAGAAGATTTCATCAGTCATGTATTAATTTAATCAATATCTGGTGTTTGTTTAAGATACAAAAATGAATCCATGCAAAAAAAAAAGATGTCTCCTCACATTTGATGTTAATCATTCGTTCGTTCAACACAAATCTGAGTCGAGATAAATTTCTAAATTTAATTAAATGGTGATTAAATTAATACATTGCTAGTGCAATCTTAAGGCTAAACTAATTTTTTATCAATTTCTTTATAAACATATATATATTAAAATTGAATAATTATATAATAAATTTAACTTCAGCTTAAAAGAGTTCAAACTTCTATTAATAAAATATTTATATCACAAATGTTTCCTTATTTTTAGAAACTTGTTTTGGGTACTGTTGTGAAATCTTATTTTGAGTACTGTTTTGAAATCTTATATCAAATTTTCAGATATAATTTTTTCCTTATGCAGAGAGATATTCTTGTTGCATAAAAATATAAGAAGACCCCAATCAACTACCTATCCGGATGTCCCATGAACATATTTCAATTTCCCTTCTTGAATTGATTGTCTGCAATTTTATCTGTACTAGCGAGGGTGGGGGGCTTTGCCTGGGCGTAAAATACGCTTAAATATAATATTTTAATTTGTCCAGATTTCGTATATATTATTATAGTTGCGATTTCAAAAGTAAAAAGAAAATATATTTAGATGCCATCAGTTAGAATTGAAACGGAAACATTCAAAGCTGGTGACTATACCACTGTACCAACGTGACATGTATATAAATCCAATTAAAAATTAAAAATAAACTAAGATGAATGTACAAAATGTATAACAATTTTTTCAATTTTGACTCATTTTTGACCCCTTAAAAACTTTTTTAACCGGCTAAAGACCCATAAAAGAATGGCCTCTAAAAAATAGAATCATTTGAGACACCTACCGCCACTCTGCGACTTTTAGTTTTGGAGAAGATAGAGTTTGAAAATATGGAGATAGACAGACAGACAGACAGACATATAGCCGTTTATATATTAGACTAGCGGGGGGGGGTACCCGACGTTGCCCGGGTGTTTCGAGGTGTGTGTGGTTTTGGGTAAATCAAAACTCCATGAGGGGGGGGGGATAAAAAAAAAGTTTTGGTAGGTAAGTATGAGGATCGAACCGGAATCCTTGAAGCGAAGTTGGAAATTAAAGTGTGAAAAAAGGACATGCGATGTTAACCATTGGGCCACCGCAAAATAGTAACGGAAACATGTTTGAATTTATTTAACTACTAGCAGGGGGTACCCGGCGTTGCCCAGGTGTTTTTCGGTGTGTGTGCTCAGGCAGGGTGTTAATCAAAACATAAGAATAAGCGAAGTAAATATTTTAAAACTTTAAAAAATTAAATCAGGTTACGACGTCATTTACGCATGTGTAGAACCAAACAGGACGGTTTTTGCTGCCCCCCCCTGTAGAAAACTGCTGATTTCAGGGTGAAGAAATTAACGTTTTTGGCCAATTTTTCGATATTTGTCGGGCAAAGGTTGGAAGTTTAAAATAATACCAATCTGGCGAAAATCCGTGACCCGTGTGGAAAGTTTTTGCGAGACATACAAACACACATACATACATACAAACAAACACACATACATACATACATACATACAAACACACATTTTCGCTTTTATATATATAGATTTAGAATTGGCAGGTGCACGTTTTAATGACTTAATGAGGTCAACTTTGACTGCGGGGTAGTATTTCATTTACTGCAGGAACACTTTTTTTATTTTTATTTTCCCAAGATGTTGGGAAGGGGGGACCGGCTCCCCATAAAAGGGGATTGTCCAAATTGAATAGCAATTGTCTGATATAAGGAAAAAATTTCCACATTGATCAAATCTGATTGCTTTTGGACATTTCCGGTGATCGCAACCGGAAAAATACCGCCAGAATTAGTGGCGCTTTTATTATACGAAAAAGCCTAATCCACATGCAGCGAGCGAAAAATGTTGAATATTTATCTTTTCGAAGTCGAGCAAATTAAATAGACAGGCGACCTCCATTGTTAACTCGTAGATATTATGATATATATGTGATATAAAAAGTTTTAAGAAGTTGTGATCTGACCAACCACTTCTCGGAAAAAAGCCTTTCTTGGATATACACAAAAAGCGAACATACATACACACATTTTCGCTTTTATATATATAGATTATATTTCTCTTAGTCTATCTGTTGGTCAATCTGTCTGTCCCACTTTTTCTCAGAAACTACCGGGCTAATCTGACTGAAATTTTGTATGACTCTTTGTTATGATAAGGTGCAGCAAACTAAGTATTATGGTATCCATTCGATACACAGTTAGGAATTAATAGGGATTAGTATTTAAGTTCCACTTTTTCTCGAAAACTACTGGTCAAAGCTGGCTGAAATTTTGTATAGACCTTTGTTATGACAAGGTGTAGTGAACTAAGTATTATGGTATTTCTTTCATGCACAGTTAGGGATTAATAGAGGTTAATAGGGATTAATATTTAATGCAAAAATAAGCATAAATTTAATTATATTCAACCTTCACCTTGGTATAATGCACTCATTCTAAGTCAATAGGCTATAACTTTTGCTTTCTTTTAATGGGCTAAAAAGTCTAATCTTAAATAAACCATGCAAAAAGAAACATTATTTTTTCTCCGGATGGGGGGGGGGTAAATATATATATTTATTTTTTTACTAAGATGTGCACCATAACTTATCAATTCTATTTGATATGTGGCAAGACAATCGGATTGATTTTTGTTTCATGAATTTAAATCATTTTTTGTTTTACAGTTTTTACGAAAAGGAAGCTACACATTTTGCATTTAGAAATGATGATTTTTTTATGATTTTAAGTTTGTGTTTCAACATACTGCCTATTAAAATGAGATAAAAACAAAACAAAAAAAAGATGTTCTTCTTCTGTCAATTAAAAAAATCAACTGCTGTCATGATTCTTAAAAGTGACTTTCTTTAATTGAACTGTGATTATATGTAACCATGGTTGCAGTCAACTCCCAACCCAACATGAATGTTCACTCTCTTTCATTTCTTTAAGTCTGTTCTCAGTTGATCGGTGATCTATGCTGGCAATTATTTTTTATGTTCCTGAATCCGCATATGTTAAAATAAAAACAAAACAACTGTTTACAATTTACATTTTAGTCTCAACCTTGCAATAATCAAAACAATCAGAGTCGCATTCTAAACGCAATACCTACCCACACACAATGACCTACACCAGATTACTATATATCATTTTCATTTACTATCCTGCACTTTTCCGATCTTCCCAGGGTCATCTCGTTAAAATGAGATTTTAGTGTAAGTTTTTTCTTAGAATATGCCATCCTGATTTTTTTGTTGTTGTTCTTGAGAGTGCCGCTTGTGTTAGATTTTGACTGAAATCGACATAATATCGTAACCAGAGCAAATATCAACATTTCCAACATGGTCGAGTCTGGTCTGACCAGAAGTTCAACATTTATGCTTGTCTTCATGAGCAGTCTTCTTTCTGCTTCCTTCATCGATGACCAACAAAATGATTCTGTGAATTTAAGCAATTCAGGATTTTTTTTTTTTTTTATGGAAGAACGAGATAATATATATAAAACAAAAAATACAATTTAGCCTGCAGTCCTGAAACTTGATGGTATAATTTATTAAGAAAGTTAAGTTGGAACCTCATTGGATTTCCAAGAGAGCCATTCAAGTTACCATTTGTGCATCCCAGGAACTTACTGCATTAAAAACCTATCAATATCACTACTTATATATTTCTTTTCTTTCTTATGTTCTGTGGGTGCATGGCCATGGGGTTACAACAGTAACGTTCTGATTGATTACTGGGGCCAGGTTCGATTTCACCCAGCACCAACCTAATGTTTGATGAATAGGTAACAGTTAAATTACTGGTCATGCTGACATATGACAAGGAGTAACACTTTTCCCTGTGAATAGAAAAGGGAGCCTTCTTGTCACCTTAAATTGACCTCAACTTTTTTCTTTCTTATCTATTATCAAATTGAGTGTCTTTTATTCTACAAATTTTATCTCCAATTTATATTAAGTTAGCTATGTGTGCATGTTTATATATTTGCATGTACAGGATTCTCTCCTAAACTAATTGAACAATCATTATTAATTTCTGAACAGAATTGTTTGGAGTAAGGATGCATAATGTGAGTTATATTTAGTTTTATGCAAAGCATAAATTTAAATACCTCAGATTTTTGTGAAATTAGACATCGATTAATATTTAACAAATTTCAAATTTCTTTAGAATATTTTAAAGAGTTTTTAGTAGGCATAATATAAGCAGAGCCTCCAATTTGAAATTTCAGATTTGCATCGAATTTGATCCTTAGTCATTTGACACCAATTAATCAATATTCCAATATTCAAGACACAACTGTTACATAATGAACTGCCCTTTGTCAGATAACGAATATATCAGATAGTGTTAATCTTGACAAGAGTCGAATTAAGTGCAGATCAAAGTGACACAAAGTTTGGGAAATAAACCAATTCCCATGGAAGATGAATAAAAAGAGATGTGTAAGGTTAGTTGAGGTTAAATAGGTTAAAGTAGAATAAAAAAAACAAAGAGACGCCAGTCGATGACGTATGACATCACGGGTTTGTGTTTATTAGTTAGTTAAAAGAATGCTAGTCTTTTACCCGTCCTGGTACTGAAGACACTTGCTATCAAGTGTTGCCTCTATCGCAGTTATTCCAAAACTTATTTTACAATTATTTCTTGCACCAAATTGTATCAGTCATTTTCTTATCATTCTTTTTCTTTTCTTTTTTATTCCTATTACCATATTTAAAAAAAAAAATGGTTCAATATTCCTCAACCCTAAACATCTGTATGCTTTTATTAAGATCTTGACTGGGTTTAATAAGTTCTTACTACTGTTGAGACGATTAATCGGAATTGGAACTGAAAATCAAAAGAATCAGAATGTTTTGATGTACTGGAATTGGTATCGAAATCAAAAAATCTGTGCACCTTTTCTGATTCCTAAACTATTCTTTTTGTTATTTAATTAATTGGAATTCTTATTGAGATAAGTAATTTGTATTATTTATCCATTTATTTATTGTGCACTATAATCCTTATCTTTTAGTTGTCATTTCATGATGTTTTGACCAACTATTCCTCTGACCTTCATCAGGTGGTTAACGACGATGGGATAGGAATGCCAAATCTCCTAAATGCATCCTCAGCAGTTACTGCCGTCCATAGTTGTTGTTGTCTCACCATGTTTTGGCCAACTAAATCTCTGGCTGGCTTTGGGTAGGATTGAAATCGTTATCTTCAGACAATGTTCACCTGGAACCGTAGAAATTCAATGTCTCTATCCACTGCGCCACGGGCCCTGAAGGGTGATAAAGGTTGGATTTTTTGTCTTATAAGTCCATTTTTATTTGTTATCTGATCTTCTATTGTCGGATCCATACCAAATGGTATATATTATTTAATTAATTGGAATTCTTTTTGAGATGAGTAATTTGTATTATTTATTCATTTATTTATTGCGGACTATTACCTCATCTTCTAGTCTTCGTCAGGTGGTTAACTGCGATGGGATAGAAATGCCAAATCTCCTAACTGCATCCTCAGCAATTACTGCCTTCCATAGTTGTTGTCTCACCACATATTCTTTTTGTTTTATTTGTTTTTGTTTAAAACTTAGTTTTACATGGCTCGTATTGATGATGCAATAAGTATTTATTGATTTTAAACTATCAATACAACTAAAACTGATAGATTATCCTCGCCCCCACAAGTGATTTTTACTAGTGTGATGGGACGATTCCAATATTTTTACCGCTTCCAATACAATTACCAATTCTGTACTAAATTTCCAATTCTGATACAATTACTGATTCTGATTCTTTATAAATCTCTAAATTTTTAGCAACAGAGCTGTTATTTATTTCCGATTACTGTAAAAACACATGTTAAATATGCAGATATTTTCTCAAGCATAAAAACACGTTCATTGGGGATCTACAGATTTTAGTTTAAAATCAATAAATATTCATGATTACTACCAGTCATGGAAGATTTTGCTTTAAACAAAATCAAGTAAAAAAGACAATTAAAAGAATTATTTTGGGCATCATAAAATAGGCACAAATTTTCCGATACAAATAAAAGTTCCAATTTTTTCTGATTCCCGATTTCAATTCCAAATAATTGTCCCAACACTAATTTTTATATTTGCAAAAATATATGCATGTATTACATGGGATTTTGTAGTAATACGACCCTCACTCAAAAAAGAAAACAACTCTATATTTAGAAATTGAAAAAAGAATCAGAATCAGTTATTGTGTCGGAATTAGGAAAAATATTGGGATCGTCCCATCACTTGTTCTAACCAGATTTTCTAAGACAATCAGATCCAAAATCTATCATCAAAAGTAACCATTTTTGATTACATAAATTCATTATGAGCACCACCATCCTCTCGCAGGAAAAAGAATCTTTAAATTTATTTAGGCTCAACAATCAATTATTCTTATCTCGATGCATGACAGGAATTAAAAGATAACTGAAAATCAATCTCATCATTTTAATTGCAATGGAGTTTAATGGGGTAAGCAATGAAGTAGTCTAATCGACTTAATATATTAATTAGTTTTAATTATTAAAAAAATTAGTCTTTCGAATCTGTTTAAGATGTGAAGAAATTAAATTACCAATGTTAATTAATTTACGAATTTATGCATAAATATTTTAACTGCTTATTAAAATGTAAATGATATGAGAATGATTTGATGGATGTATAATGTGAATCTAAAAGACAGGTCATGATCTGATGACCTCGGAGGAAGATTAAATCTGGACAGTAGAAGAGGTGTGCAGAACAGGAGCCTTCAGTGGTATGGCCACATTGAAAAAAAAATGAATGAGCGTTCTTGGGTTAGTAGATGTAGAACAGTTAAGGTAGCAAGGTCAGTTGTCAGGGGAAGGCCAGGGAAAACATGAGAGAAAGTGATAAGAATGGATTTAAAATAAAGAGGGATAAATAAAGACTTGGCCAGAGATGAATTACTTTGGAAGCCAATTTCTAAAAGCCATCCAACACATGCCAATGCATGTAGAACAGATATTAAATTGCATATTACTACTACTACTACTATTATTATTATTATTATTATTATGATTATTATTATTATTATTATTATTATTATTATTATGACGATGATGATGATCATCATCATCAATTATTTAAGTCAAAATAGTCAGGTGGATATGAGACTGCAAACCGGAAGAAAGGATTCCATACCAATCGTGCTTCACCAGAAACTTGGCATTGATGAAATGTTTGGCATCTCCTGGGTTTCAGCTATGTATAGCGTGTTACCCCTTGCATCAACTCCATAACGCATCTGGATATCCTGAGCACTATATAACATGGTAAACTAAAGAAGACCTAGCTCAAGTTCCTAAAAAGAGATATGACTGTACACAATCTGACTTGACTTCATGTAGAGCAGTTGTGAAATGTTGCCTGGCGCAAAACAAATTATCAGGGAAAGCAACAATGTTCTTTTCAACGCTCTAAGGATAGGGGTAGGAGATGGAAACATTGATCCTATCAAATTTTATTTACTTATTTATTTTCCCAGCTTGACAGCATCTCCTTCCTCAGAAAATTTCCATACTGGAAAACTGCAGGCATCAGTTGTATACAAGCTAATACAGAACATATGTTTGAGAACCTGAATGTCTATAGAGAGAACTTGAGTGTCTGTCTAAGGTCTCTCTGTACAAGAGTTTTTCAGGACAACCTGGCTTGACAATAACCCTTATCCCCGAGTGGCTTCCGGGCCTTGATAAGTGGTGACTTCCTTGTAAAAAAAAAAGTACTTTCAGATCCATCTTGATCCATCATTCACTATCAATAAATATAAAAGAATACATGCTCACTTATGAAAATGAATTCAGACAGATCTCAAAAAGTATTAGGGCTCAAAACAAATAGGGCAGATATATCAACCAATTTCAACTTCGGACATATTAGATTGAAGACTTTTTTTGAGGCCCATCTACAAACTAATAAAGAACTTATAACAGATCAAAGTAAAAATATGCAAACATAAATTGTTCATGATATTCAATGAAATAGGTCTAAAAGAAAAAAAAGCTGCCTCTATATAGAGAGAGAAACTTGTGGGGTCTGTGTCCTGGCATTCCTCTGAAAATTGGGGTTTCAGTACCAGGTTGTGAATACCGAGACGTCAGTGTTAGTGTTGTGTTTCTGCTTCTGCTTGCTAATGTTACATTATCCTGGATACATGGTGAGCCTTAATCATAAGATTTGCCTTCTTTCAGAATTTTGAAGAGTCACAAAGGATCATTTTTTTTCAACAATTACCAAAAATCCTTAAATGGTTAACATGTTTCTGAATAAACCAAAATCCACTTTGGTGGTTGTAATTTCATAATTAAATTATATTTTACAAATAATTTTCAAAAAATTTTATTTTAAGTTATCTTATTTTAATTAATTTATTTATTTTATTGTCATTTCACCCCAAACAAGGTATAGGCCCACTTAGTCATGAGGGGCTATTATTTGGGACCAGATTTGCAGGGATACTACTTTAGGGAGTTGGGCAGTGAGATGTCTATTCACATTACACTTAAATTTCTGCACGTCAGTACAGTCAGGGAAGCAGGGGCCTGGGAGGGAATTCCAAAGTGCAGCAGTCCGAGGGAAAAAGCCATTTGAGTAGGTTTTACGATATCTAGGGATCTCTACAGTGTAGGGGTGAGATTTTGCTGCTTATCGGGTTTGTTGACGATATTGTCGTCGAGGGGATACTAATGCTCGAAGTTTGTCAGAGCATGTGTCATTGAAATACTTGTAAAACAGGCATATTTAATTTATAATTTTAATAAGTATTTTAAAACTATTCAATTATTAAAAAAAAATAAAAATAAAATATAAGTCAGTTATAGGCAAGTAACACACACACACGAGCAGTGGTCACTCAATTTGAATAATATAGAGATTTTTCATACACATTTATTAATATAATAATTATTGTGTTCTTTATTATATGAAGAAAAAGTTTTCTTTTTATTTAGTTGGTTTTATCAAATGAAACCATTTGATACTGTATTATTATTATTATTATTATTATTATTATTATTATTATTATTATTATTATTTCATTTTTTGTTTGTTTGTTTGTTTATAAAGGAACCATAATACTTTATATGTATTGTTAAAATCAATTATTGATACATATCCTTTTTTGTAATCGTAATTTTTTTCAAAATAAACATAACCGCTTTTCTTCACTGAGTAATACAATAACAATAATATTATTCAGCCAATTAGAAAAGTATTACTTAAATGACGTTATACATAATATACAACTTCATTTGTCTCATTTATTTTCTCTATTGATGTGTGGGTCTTAAAGTAGAATTTTACCGATTCACATTCAAGTTCCAATTTCTTATTTATGATTTTTCTAGTAAGTGAATAATTATATTCAGAAAATGGTGTCTACACTTACAGGAGTTGGGAGATTATTTAAATATCATAATATTAAAAAATAATGTCCACAATATTTTTTCTTTCTTTCTTCTTTGCAACTCATACATTTGAATTAATTTTTTAATGTAATTTTTCTTATTTATCCAATAAATTTTACTGTTATATCGTGGGGTCTGCATAAAATAAAAGTATAAATACTCCTGGGCAACACCGAGTCGCATCAGCTAGTATAATAACAAAGTTTTCAAACTGAAACATGTCACTAATTTTGTAAAGATTTTTAAAGAATTTGGAACAAATCAAATTACTTGACACTAATTGTATTTCTTAAAATATATTTTTGCTTTTAATCAGATTTGGTATCCCATGGAGAAAGATTTGTCAGTGATGAAGATTTATTCACTCGTGTATTTGATGTTCATTGCTATTGGCTGCAAACAACCAAACTTCAAAGAAACATCTGACTGACATTAAACTGACTCGGTGCTACAATAATACTCATTAAAAGTTCAAACCAATTCTCAGTAAGAACCGATTTTCCCACAGAATCTATAATGTTTACACGATTACTTGATAAGTCACTCTTTCAATTTTCATTTATTTTATGACATAGAAGATGATGGAAGCAATAGCCTAAAGGATCAACTGAAGAACGCTCTGATCCCCATCTGGCATCAATTGTGATGGATGGCTCTCGTCTGGGTGAGGCCCCGTGTTTTGACAAGCTTCTGGGTTTGACCTTTACTCCTGATCTGAAATGGAACACGTACATCAAGTCTGTTGCCAAGGTCGCTGGAAAGATGGTGGGATCCTTCTACCGCTCCAGAAGATATCTCACTACTGATGCAATTCTCTATCTATATAAAAGCCAGGTACATCCAACGATGGAATGCTGTTGCCATATCTGGGCAGGAGCTGCTAAAAACAGCCTATCCTGCCTTGACAGAGTACAAAATAGACTTTGTGGCTTAGTGGCGGATGCCCTTTTCTCTACCCTGCAACCTCTCTCCCACAGAAGAGACGTTGCGAGCCTATCCTTGTTTTATCGTTATTTCCATGGCAGGTGCTCGTCTGAACTCCAATTTCTGGTCCCCCCTCGCCAGTCTTTCACGAAAAACACCCGTCTAGCCGAATCCACTGTGAAAAATTTCCCCCACTCTATATCTGTGCCTAAATCAAAATGCGGATTCCATGAACAAAGCTTCTTTCTTAGAACTGCACGCCTGTGGAACTCTGTTCCGTCTGCCTGCTTCCCACCGGACTACAACCTGGATGTCTTCAAGTCCAACGTTAACAAATTCCTAATGAACCGCCCCCTTAAGTAAACACTTCATCAAATCTCCACACTAACGTAATGTACTTGCAATAACCCTTATCCCTGAGTGGCTTCCGGGCCTTGATAAGTGGTGATCACTGTGTAAAAAAAAAAAAAAAAAAGATGTCAACGATGATGATGATGATTGTGTGTGTGTGTGTGTGTGTGTGTGTGTGTGTGTGTGTGTAAATACATTAATATAGGTAAATACATTAATAGAGGTAAATAATGGCTGAACTTAAACTTTTCGTTAACTTCTCACCTTATACCTTCGAGATAGTGCTGACAATTGCATATGTATTTAAAATATAAATTGCACGTGACGAAAACAGTCACACGCTTTTCAAATGTCAAACTCATATAATAACAAATATGATTACAAATGCTAGTTTTCAAGGGGCATAACTACCTCAACTTGTAAGAGAAACATCTTCATCATGGAGATAATGGTGACTAAGTGGTTAACAACATAACCGGGCAACCTAGGTGTGCCAAGTTCGAATCTAGTTCATTCCACAGAAACATTTTCACTAAGGGATGTTGGCAACCTTCACATGGTCCCTCCTGTAAGTACCTGATGTTTTTCTAGAAAGGATTCTAACTAGAAAGATATCAGAGAAATGAATGCCAAGAATAATCATCTGATTCATTTGAAATGAATGAATGATGCTCATAGCAGTAGCAACATCTTCATTATTCTAAAAGAGTGTTTAATGTCCATCAAATTACATTAAAAAAAAATTCTAACTAAAACCCATGCTACGAACAATGTTTAATTAACATTAATAACTTCGTAATGTTTATGCTTACATAATTTCATAAATTTAATTAACCCAACAGATTATTCTTATTATTAAAATAATTCAAAGTTGTAATGTACATATCAATATCTTGTCTATGGTCTAACTAGAATGTGTCTTTTACATCAGAATATAAGTAGTTACACCAGAAACATACATGTTTATTGATATTAAGAAAGGATTGCAAATACACAATTCAGTTCTGTTGGTTCTTAATATCCGAAACATTTATTCATGGTGTAAATATTTATGTTCATTAGATAAAGGAAAAATTCTATTTGACCCATAGATGAACCCTTGAGAGATAGACGTTTTTATGAATACTATTATAGCATGTATTCTTCAGAATTGTCTAATCTATTCCTTGCTTCCCTTGCTCCAGCTCGTTTGACATGTTGATCTAGTGATCTCCATCAATTTTTTTTTTTTTACATGAAGGTCACCACTTATCAAGGCCCAGAAGCCACTCGGGGATAAGGGTTATTTTGTGTACAGTAATCAATGGGATAGTGTTGCAGTATTCATTAGTACTGGAGATTTGATAAAGTATCATTATTTAGGGGGGGGCGGTTCATCAGGAATTTGTCTATGTTGGACTTGAAGACCTCCATGTTGAAGTTAGGAGGGAAACAGGCAAGTGGTAGAGCGTTCCACAGGCGTGCAGTTTTAAGAAAGAAGCTTTGTTCATGGAATCTACGTTTTGATTTAGGCACAGATAAAGAGTGGGAAAAATTATTGACAGTGGTTTCAGCTAGACGGATATTTTTTGTGAAAGATTGGCGAGGGAGGACCAGAAATTGGAGTTCAGACGAGCACCAGCCATAAAAATAACGGTAAAACAAAGATAGGCAACGTCTTTTCTGTGGGAGAGAGGTTTCAGGGAAGAGAAAAGGGCATCTCCCACTAAGCCACAAAGTCTATTTTGTACTCTGTCAAGGTAGGATAGGCTGTTTTTAGCAGCTCCTGCCCAGATGTGGCAGCAGTATTTCATCCTTGGACGTACTTGACTTTTATATAGATAGAGAATTGCATCAGTAGTGAGATATCTTCTGGAGCGGTAGAAGGATATCACCATTTTGCCAGCGATCTTGGCAACAGACTTGATGTACATGTTCCATTTCAGATCAGGAGTAAAGGTCAATCCCAGAAGCTTGTCAAAACATGGGGCCTCCCCTAGACGAGAGCCGTCCATTTCAATTGATGCCAAATGGGGATCAGAGCGTTGATCATGTAAAGATAGAAGCTGGGTTTTAGATGCATTAAAGGTAACCAGACCCCTCTTCCCCCACTGTACCACGCATTCGAGATCAGAGGAGAGAGAATTAGAGAGAACTTTGTCATTTGCAACCTTTGATGTGTTGCTGTAGATGGCCGTGTCATCAGCATAGATGTCAACGAATGATTTAAGTATGTGTTTTGGGAGATCATTGATGTAGATCAGGAAGAGAGTTGGGCCCAGGATGGACCCCTGAGGGACTCCAGCATTAATACTGCGGATCTCTGATTTTTGTCCATCAACACTAATCTATCAGCCTATCAGAGAGAAATGATTTAAGAAAACATTTCCAGTTATACCGTAGCTGGAAATCTTGTGTAGTAGGCCTTTATACCAATCGAAGGCCTTTGATTCGTCAAGAGCAATTGCCTTAGAAAGGAAGCCTTTGTCGAGAGATTTGCTAATCCTATGAGATATAACCATTAGCACATCTGCTGTAGATCTTGCAGAACAGAAAGCATATTGTGTGTCACTAAGATCTCATTGTAATACAGCTTCCTATTCCAATAGCTTCTTTTCGTGAACTGCAAGCTTTTGGAACTCTCTTCCTGTTAACTGTTTTCGTCCTACCTTTCCAAGACTAAGGTCAATAGGCATCTCCTATTTTTGCAATAATCATCTTTTGTTCTTGTCAGCTCTTTACACAAAGTGGCTTCACACTTTGTCTGGAGTGATTACCATTTTCAAAAATTAATTAAAAAACACAATATATCTATTTTACGTACACGTATGTTTTAGACGACTTTTAGAAGTCGAATTCTAAACTAACTTATCTCTGCGCAGGTATTTATTTATCCCTCCTTCTCTTAAGTACATTCTTATTACTTCTTTCTGTTTTCCTTGACTTCCCCTGCAAACTGACCCTGTTAGTTCAACTGTTCTACTGCTACCAATTCATAAAACTCTCATCCATTTTTTTCAATGTAGCTACACAAGTGAAGTGTCCAGTTGTGCACACATATCTCAGTGCTGTCCAGATTTAATCTTCATCTGAGGTAACCAGAACTAAACTTGTCTTAAAGACTCGCATTACACATCCATTGTATCCTTCTCATATTAGTGCCCTCTACACAATGCATATCCTCAACACTGACTGCACACTCATACCTGATATACCCTTCCCTTAATTAACAATGGTAATGCTCTACTGATTAGTAATGACAAAAGTTCCCTGAATATACGCCATCCTTTTTTAACTCCTGCGATAATATTAGCATCAGCTCCTTCCTTTTCCCCAACGGTATCACCAAGGTAACAAAACTTCTTGATAACTTCATTTGCTTTGTCATCTTAATATACTTTTTCTTTTTTTTTTTTAACTAATGAGTTACTGCTCATCAAGGCTCAAAGGCCACTCAAAGACAAGGGTCAATGGTTTGTGTCAAGTAAATCATCATCATAACATATGAATCCAAAGATTCTATTGTTGGCAGTGGTTTCCCTGATACTTTTTTAGTCAGAATTCTTTCTAGAAAGACGTCGAGTACTTACGGGAAGGATCATGAGAAGGTTGCTAACATCCTAAGAGAAAGTGATTTTTGTGGAATGAACTGGATTCGAACTTGGAACACTCAGATCGTCAGTCTGTGTCATTGACCACTTGACCACTGTCACATCCTCAAGTGGATGAAACAAATACTTCAAGGATTGCAGACCATTGTTGGGTCTGGGAAGAATTTGATTAATGGGATATCACAACAAGAATTTGTAAACATTGGACATAAAAATAACCACAATATGTTCAGTTGGGAAACAGACCCATAATATTGCATTCCAACGGCAGACAGTTCTTGAAAAGAAACTCTGTTCATGGAAATTTTGTTTAACTCCAGGTACACAGAGGAAGAAAGACAATTTTTTTACAATGATTGAAGCTAAACACGTTTTTATTGTAAATGTTTTACAGGGATGCACCATAGATTGGAGTTCAGTTGAGCACCTACCATAAAAATAACAATAGAATAGAGAAAGACTATCAACCTCTATTTTGTGAGGGAAGAGAAAAAGATATCCTCCACTAGATTTCAAAGTCGATTTTGTATTTGATAAGGCAGGAGAGAGTGCTCTGAGCGACACCAACCCATATGTAGACCATCTATAACTCTTTAACAGGTAGTGGATTGTATCAAGACTGAGATAATTTCTGGAGCAGTAGAATGATCCAAACATTTTTCCTTAGACCTTAGCAACAGATCTGATGTAAATCTTCCACTACAGATCTGCAGTGAAGGTTAACCCTAAAAGCTTATCAAAAGATGGGAGGCTTCCTCAAGGGGAGATTCATCTATCTCAACTAGGGCTAAGTGATAATCAGAGCATTGGTGGTGAAAGGAGAGAAGCTTGGTTGTAGATGTATTAAAAGTAACCAACCACTTTCTCCCCCACTGGCCAATGTGCTCCAGGTCAGAAGAGAATGAATTAGAAAGGTATTTTTTTTTTTTTTAATTTATTTTTTTTTTTCTTCCTTTGAAGATTGTAATGCCGGGTATGGGGCAGCCAAACCAGCTGCCAACATTGCCCCGCTTTTTTATTGAAACCAACCGAGAGCTCTTTTTAGTATCCTCGCTGTTCCCTAATGATGTTTAAAGTGCTATCATAGATTGTTGCATCATCTGCATAGATATGAATGAACGTTCTGAGAACATTCTTAGAATGTGATCATTCATAAATATCAGGAAGAAAGTTGGGCCGAAATGAATCCTTGAGGCATACCATCATCGATACTATGTATGTTAGACTTTTGCCCATCAACAACTACGAAGTGCCTTTAATAAGTTTCCACACTTTTTTTAGTATGGGTACTTTTATTGATAGTACATACATGAAACTCTAGTCCTCTTCGAAGTAATCTCCTCCAGCTGCAATGCACTTTTTGTATGACAACTTCTGGGAGACCCCATGGAAGTCCTCTTGTGTATGTCAATGACCCTTGTCACAGTCTTTTTCGTCTTAATGGTCTCATAACAACAGCCTCCACACTGACATCAAACTGTATACTTATTGTCTCTATAGACACAAGGCGGTCCTTATCCATAAAATTCTTTATTTGGCCAATCAACTCTAGTGTTCTAACTTCCTTACACCTCCCACACCTCTCATCATCCCTCACAGACTCCCTGCCTTCCTTGAATCCCTTATGCCACTCATAAAACTGATGCTTGATTCATGCAAGATGGTCCAAAAGCAGTCTGAAGCATTCTATACATTTCTGTGGCATTTTTTTCTAAGTTTAAAACAGAATTTTATTGCATATTGTTCTTCTAAAGTATCCTCATGTCTAGATTGCATTTTTGAAATTCACCAGCTGTGACAATCAGGCTTTAGTAGGGTGTATTCCAATTCCTGCTGTGGCTATTCATTTGAACCTAAAATCATAAAAATTGGTCCATCATCTCATAAGATGTATAGCAATAACATACTGAATTTTAAAGAGTCTATGACAATTTTAAATGCCTGTACAAAAAAGTCTGGAAACTTATTTAAGGCACTTCATACTTTTATAAACTTATTAGAGAGAAAGGATTTGATGGTTGAGAAGACATTTCCAGATATCCATAACTAGCAAGATTGTGAAGCAGCTCTTTGTGCAAAACCTTATCAAAGGCCTTTGATCTATCAAGAGCTGTTATTCTAAAAGGCATCTGTCAATAGATTTGTTGATTCTGTGTGAGATTACAATCAACATATCAGCTGTTGATCTTGCAGGACGAAATTCATATTGCTTGACACTGAGTAGATCGATTTTTGCTGATGCGGCTGACAACTTCTTAATTTATCACAGATTCCAAAAACTTCTGCATGATATATAGCAGACTGATTGGTCTGCTGTTCAGTATTTTTATATTCTGAGCAAACTGATGAAGTTCTTCAAGGTAGTGGGAAGTTTTCCCCCTTTACGCAATGATTGAACAGTTTTGTAAGACTAGGAGCTAATTCCAGTTACAGTTTCTTAAGCACTATGATTGGAATGTTATCGGGACCAGTTGCCTTGCTGGCATCAAGATTCTTATCATGGTTGCTAACATTCCAAACAAATATATGGATATCACTTAGTGTTTTAGGGGAAAACATATTTTATCCACTGCTGAGTTTTTATCAGTTTCCATTGTTTTACACTTCTTGCATACAAACTAATCAGCTCTTAACGAAAGGAGAGTAAAAAGTGAACCTTGGAGTTACTTCCAGCACTCATGTGTCCCTTATTTTGTCCTTTAGTCCTCACATTTCATGAGCGATGTTTTTGATAAAAGAAGAAGAATTGCTGTTTCTATCCATTTAACACTTAGCATTGGATAAGTTTTCACCTTGAAGTACGATTACATTTTTTAGCTTCTTACATTAAGTGGCTTCATACTATATCTGGAGTGATTTCATAAAAATATCTCGCAACCTACTTGCAATTTAACTGCATTTCGTGTGTATCCAATGCAAAACATTAAATAGCTCCAAGACCCCTTTCTACAAACTGAGCAGCAGAATTTTTTCTTTTTTTGAGGGCTTTGCAAGCACTACAACCATTAATCATTATTTTGGTCTTGATAGCATTCACTCTCAGGCTTTTATTTTCCTAACATTCCATTAAGTCTTTCTCTGATTATCACAAAAATTCATGAGAGAGATATTTGAAAAATTTTTTTTTACAATTTCAAATATTTGCATTCTCCCATTGAAATTCTGGGCTGCGCATCTACCACTAGTCTCTCCCTTTTCAATAGGGTCCAAGAAAAAGTCTTCAATCTAATGTCCCCTTTTGTCAACTAATCTCCAACCTCTGTCCCATCACCACAATCTTGCATCTTTGTGCCTGTTTTACGAGTATTTTAATGGAATGTGCTCTGATGAACTCGTTGCACTTGTGCTCCTTCGATGTACATTTCCCCAACAAACTCGCTTAGCAATAAAATCTCACTCCTTCACTGTTGAGGTCCCTAAATGCCAGAAAACTTTCTGCTGTGATAGTTTCTTCTCTCAAACAGCTAGGCTTTGGAATTCCCTTACTGCTACCTGCTTCCCTGACTGTGCTGATATGCAGAAGTTTAAATGTAACATAAACCAACATCTTGTTAATCTTTCCTAGGCATGGTCCCAAATAGTAGACCCTTACGTTCAAGTGGCGATATTCTTTGTTAGGGGTGAACGTGAGTAAAAAAAAAAAAAAAAAAAAAGATGCAGAACTAGTAAAAGAGGAATATCAAAAGAGGATCATATTATAAAATAAAAATCACTGTTATATCAATGCTAGGAACTTATACTCCAATCTGCATCTTTAATACGGGGCTCCACTTGCTTGACTGTAGTTAGCACATAAACAGATAGAAACCTTTTTCTTGTATAAGTAAAGATTGATTGATATGAAAGTGTTGTAGGGAACTGATTCTTGGTGTACACTAGTTCTGAGCACTGCTTTTATTGTGGCCAAAAAAGGTTCCAGAGAGTATTAAGAATTTACTGCTGTTGGTCCTCTCCTTTAGGGATCCCATAAAATGAAGAAACTAGGTTCTCCCAACCTATATATCTATAAAAGTGAAAGTGTCTGTCTGTGTGTCTGTATGTCTGTCTGTGTACATTTCCCTACGCAATAACTCTGTCAATTTTCAGTCTACAGATTCGAAATTTGGTATACAGGGTACTGAGATTTGGAAAAATCTTTGACTCCTTTACAGCAAAATTTCTGGCCGAAAACTGATTACAAAGTTCAACGATTTGACCTTTGAAAACTCTACTGAACTCCTTCGCCAATTTTGAGTCTAAACACTTGAAATTTTAGATATAGGTTCCTTTGACATGGATCTAACTTAATAACTTGATTTGAGCCGAAAACAATAAATGTTAAGGGATCATAATAGGGGTCAAAGTTAAAAAAAATTGACCGCTTCTTTTTTTTCTTTTTTTTTGGGGCTCAACATACACCTCCAAGCACCCGGGCAACGCCGGGCTGAAATGCTAATAATCAACATTCCTATCTCAAAAGTATAGTAAGAACTAAATATTTTTTATTGCTTTGCATAATGTATGTTACTTGTTTTATATAATTGTCAATTGTAATAAATGTGTTCAATGTACTTTGCAAAAATTTATTCATTTCAAAACATGTTACATTTATCAAAACATGTTACATTTTTCAAAACATGTTACATTTATCAAAACATGTTAGGTACAAGATCATTCAAAAGTGTGAGGAAGGAGTATCTATGGTCATCTTTGTCACTAACTAGAATCCTCAATTGCCAGAATGCCACATTCATTCCAGGAATTTTCCTACTTAAGACTCGTTTTTTTTAGCCGTTCGTTTTAATGATGGATATGTTTGGATATATGTTTAATATATGAAATATGAACTAAAATAACGTATATTCTGATAATATAATGTTGCTTAACTGTAGGCAACAGGAGGGAGTTCAGGCAACAGAAGGGAGTTCAGGTTCAACTGAAACTTATGCTTTAGGGATGTGGGTAACCAATGGCAAAAAAAAAAAAAAAAGCTAAAATCAAAATAAATTTCTTAACCTAAGAAGTGGGGGGAGGGGCACGCATCCCCTACCCTCATGCGAATATAAGTTGTTTGTTGCGAAAACAAAAGAATTATGTTGTGAAACAAATATTTTTATAAATATTTTATTTGTTTTAAATTAATCAATTTATATAAACTAACACTTTATTTCTTTGTTGCTTTGTCTAAACGGATTCCATTCCAACTTTTTAGATCAACTAGGTAAGGAAACATCCATTTACATTTCGCCAGGAAAAATTGTGGTTTGGCTAATTTAAAATGTTTTTTTTTTTTACTATTTCATGTGTAATACTAAATTGATTTTAATAGCAATACGTTCAGCATGTCATAATTTATATTAAAAATGCAATTTTTTACCTACTGCATATTGTCTTTCTGATAAAACTACATGGGTCAGGAAACTACAGAATTACATTTTTTTATATAATTCTTTTTAATTAATAAATAAAAAAAACATAATGAGACAGTAGATGGGCCCAAGAAAGTGGATAACGACTCAAACTGACGATATGGGCGTGCCATTTTGAATTTAGTTTATTCCATAGCATCACTTTCACTGATGGATGTTGACAACCTTCACTGTAAGTACTTGAAAGAATCGGGGAAACCAATGCCATCAAGTTGGTAAAAAAGGAAGCCATACAATTCTTATTCATCCGAATTTACTTATTTAACGAAACTAAAGTATCTACAAAAACTTGTGGCAGGGTTTAAAAAATATTAGCATAAAAATTTTTTATTAAAATGTATCAAAGGAAAAAAATGAATAATCTTAGAATTTTCAGAGTAAATTTTTATAATAACATGCTCAGCTAAACCTAATCCAATAAAACTTTAGTTTTTTTTTGTTTTTTTTAAATTTTATTTTAAAGCTGTTAACTAAAATTCTTTATCACTAACCCTAAGTCCAACTGGCAAGGTTGCTAAACTACACGTTATTGTCTAAATAACTAGAACCCCCCCCCCAAAAAAAAATTATATGTAAAACTGATCACCCACTCTAAATTCTAAAATAATTGCTTTTTAATTTCAACAAATTTTTCAAGTGGTCACACATACATGCTTAAAAAAGTCAAACCTTTTTTGGGGGGAGGGGGCAGGGGTGATTTAGCCAAAGGTGTTTATCTAGAATAATAGCTTTCAAAACAAAGTTGTCTGCATATTTATGCGTATAAATTAATTTAAAAAAATGATGTTTACGTATTTCTTTTTTCAATTATGGTAATAAAAATAACTATTTTTCCAACAACAATACTAAAAAGTATAGATTTGAACAAAGTAAAATTAAAATACAACGTTTAGCGTTTCATATTTCGGAATTTTTTAACTGAAAATTGATATTTTGGGATTATTTAGACTAATATTACACACACACACACACACACACACACACACACATATATATATAAATGGATGAAACATGGAAAATTCTGTATAGGTTGTCATATATATTTTCAAAACTTACTAGACAGCTCTACTTACGAATTGAGCACTGTTAAAGTAAATACTGAAAATAGATGCATAAAATGATACATACATACATACATACCTTTAAAGGTAAGTTTTTTCTCACTCTGACATTGATATTAAAAGCCTACTTTTTTATTCAAAAATCAGTAAAAAGAACTTCTTAATATAATCAGTCATGGATATGCAAGCAACTACACGAAAGGTTAACTAAATTGCATATCCCTTTGAAAAACAGGTGTTAATTAATTACTTATTCATTTATGGTTTCTGATTAGATGATTGGTATTATTTCACTGTTATGCTGAATTCTATTTATGCATAGTTTCAACATTCTGAATAATGACACAGAATATAAAATGAAAACCTAGCACATGGAAATATATATATATATATATATATATATATATATATATATATATATATATATATATTAATTTTATTTATACAAACATTAATGGCTACATATGTGCATACATGTTTCTGTAATCACCCACGTTGGGGGATTATGTCTTCAGGCCTGAAGACATAATCCCCCAATGTGGGTGATTACAGAAACATGTATGCACATATGTAGCCATTAATGTTTGTATAAATAAAATTAATATACCTGCTCTGTTCACTCATTGATCACTATTTTGGTAGACACATGTTGTTTCATTGGATGTACTTCTAGGAAACTAAACTCTACTGGCTATATATATATATATATATATATATATATATATATATAAGTGACCTTGTTGGTGTGTGTGTAAAAAGTCTCTTCCAAATTCCTCTCTGAATATTAAATCTACAGAGTTGAAATTTGATAATTAGGGTATTTGGACCTGTAGCACAATTTTGATTTTGTTTTTAGCCAGCAAATATTACTGCTACAAATTCAAAATTGAAAACAAAACAGTTGACCTTGGCAAAGGTAAATCGATTATCTTCTGATCATGCATATATATACATTTAACTCGGTTAATTTTAAGCCTGTTTTTATCCTCTGGTGATAGATAGTAATGACAAAAGCTGAAACGTTAAATAACACCTAAAGCTGGAGTGCTGAATGCTTTGGTTTCGATTCTAACTGATGGCACCAAGGTCATTTTCTTAACTTTTGAAATCATTACTATATATATTGGGTACAATATAATAATCAATAGGGAATTTGCTCTATAATTATAAATATAAAATCTGCATGAATTAAAATGTATTTTAGCATATTTTATGACAGGGCAACGCCGGGCTGCCTGCTAACACATATATATATATATATATATATATATATATATATATATATATATCATTAAAACACGGTAGTGTTTGAATATATGATTAAATATCAATTTTAGTCATTTAGAACTGCTTTAAAGCTTCACTGCTCACCAAATTTCAAACAATTATTACAGTTTATAGATCACCTTCTCAGCTATATTGTGAAAATATTTTCAATTTTCGTTCAGTAAAACAAAAGTCATGATGAATTTACTAGTATTCAAAATCGTAAAAAGACATAAGGAGGTGAACGACATTTTTTATGACTGGTTTCCATAGCAACCACGTTGTTTCAGCGACTACTGTTGCTACCAATTCACCGCTCTCATTAAAAGAGAAGTAACAAGTGAAACAGAGAGAATGAAAGCATGAAAGGGAGATAATTGGGGGATTTTATTGAAAGCAGAGGAGTGTGCACATTGTTATTACATATGTGTATGTAATGATTATGGGGGTAAAAAAATAAGACTGAAATTAAACAAAGAACAAGTGAATTTACTGGAAGCCTGGAAAAATCATGTATTACAATAAAAAAAATGCAAGCATGAAAAGTGATATGGTTAAGCTTAAACATGGAAAAATAAAGGACTTGTTGTTAAAACTGGAAAAGAAAAAGGCAAGATATTTTAGTAAAAAATATAATAAATTTATAACTTTCATATTGCAACTTTTTTTTTTAAATTCAATTTAACATTATATAATCAATTCTTAATGTTGCAATATTTTAAGTTATAAATTTATTATATTTTTTACTAGAATATCTTGTCCTTTTCTTTTCTAGTTTTAACAACTAGCCCTTTACTTTTCCATGTTTAAGCTTAACCATATTACTTTTCAGGCTCATATTTTTCTCTTGTAATATATATATATATATATATATATATATTCTGGAAATCATTCTAGACAAGGGATGAAGCCACTTGATGTAAGGTGCTAAAAATACTTTTTCAAAAACAGAAACTGACCAGCGATAAGTGTTAGATAGATTCCAACTCAGAAAACAGCAATTCTTCATCCTTTGTCCGAAGCATCACTCATGGAATGTGAGGACTCAAGGACAAAAGATGAGAATAACGGTTATATTGAAGATTTGGGCTTTAAGATGGCTGCCATTGAAACAATACTATCTTAACCAGATTTCATAACAATTTAATAACCAAACAATAATCTAAGTATTACGGTGTATCTAAAAGCTGAAATCTTCAATATAACAATTATTCTCATCTTTGTTTTTATATTCACAACGTATCTTTTAGAACTTTGTACTCAAACATAAAAGGTTAGAATATACACCTAAAGAAGGCTGGAGGTTACATCGGCCGAAATTTGAATTATAACAACTATGAGAATAGTAGTCCGAAAGATCTAAATAAAGCAAGTGAAGGTTTCATTTTTTAATTCAGAGAAAATTGCTTGCAACGAAGAATGTGGTTAAAAGTAGGAAGTTTATTTCAAGAATGAGTCCAGACTTGCAAACTTTGTTTTATAACTCTTTCTGACTCTGAATAGTTTCTTACCGGCATTTTTAAATAACTAAAAAAAAATTAAGTGTCATAAAGTTGGCTTTTAAAGTTTTGAAAAACAAACAAAAAAAAAACAGTAAAAGAAAAAAAAAGATATATAAATAAACATGCTTAAAAAATGCGAAAATATTTTTGGGTAAACAATTTTTTTCATTTATTTATTTTTACTTTTTGGATTTTCAAATCGAAAATTGAAATCTGAATGATTTCACTGAAATAAAGAAAATTTAAATTATTCTAGACTTGCCGGTCGTAAAATACACTTAAATATATTTTCATTCATGCAGATCTCGTATTTATTAGAGCCAATTCCCTATTGAATATTATATTGTACCTAACTGATTTCAAAAGTTTTTTTTTTTTAAATGACTTTGGTGCCATCAACTAGAATCGAAACCAAAACATTTAGCGCTCCAGCCACATTTCGTACTGCTTGGGCTATCGACAGATAAATAAGAAAGATTTTAAATTAATTGCACATGTGCAAAAGCAATGGAAATATATCGGCAAGTTGAAATGAACATTTTTTTTCTGTACGCTCATCCAAACAAAGATTTTATCTATTCTTCTCTATATAAATAAAATGAACTCATTTTTTCCCGTCTGATTTTGACATTAATAGGATTAAAAATCAAGATATTTCATGCAAATATAATATGCACAAACGGCAGAACAATATCTGAGGTGTGTTATAGGCTTATTATTTCTCAAATTCCTCGATAATCTTAGATTTCTATACTTTTTCTGCTGAGAAGTCACGGCCAAAATCGGTTAAGATCAATGGAAGTGGTAAAATATTTTCTCTCTAATAAATTCCTCCTCCCCCTGCCACCACTTAACACCGTTTGGGGATCGTTCACAAGGAACAGTTGAGAAGAGAACACCGGTTTGGCTTCATAGTTCTTTCATGTGAAGTTATTTAAAATCACTAAACTAAGCTGCAGTGCTCTGTGGCGTAGTGGTTAGCGTGCTGGACAATTCACATTATATTTTCACGTTCGCGCCGACCTACCGTAGTCGTTTTTTTTTTTTTTTTTTTTTTTTCCTAAACAACTGGAATGGACTTTTCTTGGTGGCCGAACTGTTAACGTTGCAGATGTTTTTTTTTTTTTTTTCACACTTTATTTTCCTACTTTTACTCATGACTCCGGGTTTGATCCTTCCTACTTACCTACCATAACATTTTTTAAAACTCCCCCCCCCGTCCCGGAAACAAACACTCGGGCAACGCCAGGTACCCCCGCTAGTTCCTTATAAACCTTGGTGTATGATTAGGTGTATCAGAAAGTGGCCATTAAAAATGATGATCAGAACTTTAATAATTCAACTTACTATTTTTCAAAGCTTATAACTACTTGAAAAATGTAATTCAAACCCTAATTTTTTTTTTCAATTAAAAGACCAAATTTTAATAAAATAATAGGTTTAATAGAAAATTATGCAATATTTGTTTTTTAAAGCGGTTTTCTTTAAAAAAAATATAAAGAAAATCAACATATTTTGACTTGCTTATAAATATATGTATATATATAAATGCCAAAAAATCACTTACTTAAAAAAATATACTATTAAATGGATAGTTCCATCCTTCATTGTTAAGAATTCATCCATATTTATATTTTAAATTCCATGTATTTTTTAAATAAGAGGATTTTTTAAAGTGAGGGTCATAGAAAATCGCATTTTCGCAACGTGTTTTGCGCGAAGCTGCTCCTGCTAAAATGAAATTTATGAAATACGGATTCGTCCAAGGGGTATAAATAATGTCTCTTTTTTATTGCGTGTGTTAACCAAAATTAGTATTTTTCATCCTCCGTAGTTAAAAAGGAAACGCACATTCACTTATAAGTTTTTCCCCTAGAACAAAAAATCCGCTTCATCGATTTTTTTTTTTTAATTCTTTTAATGAAATACACGAGTTTTTGATTGATACATTTTGATACTTTATTGACTAATTTTTTTTTTCAAATATCTAAAAAAAGAAAACATTCAATGAAATAAAAAATATTTGCCGTCGGCGTCTGGTATTTACTTGACGATGTAAGCATAACATGAGCTTTCATTTAAAAAAAAAAAAAATTCGACATGTTTTTTTTTAAAGAAAAGGTTTTACACTTTGGACTTTACAGGTAAATTTCCAAAAAAACTATTATTTTTTTTTTGTTTTAAATTAGAATATTTTCTTTATTGATCTTTTATCTTCAATTTGTGATATATAAAACTTTGGCACATAAATTAATTATTAAAATTTTAATAGACATTTCAAAATGGGGGGGGGGTGAATTTGAAAAAAAACGTTTCTCTAAAATATTATATTTGGTTTATTGGAAAGAGCATAAAATTTCACATTGACCCTGAAAATATCGTAAAACTTGAACCAATAGAAAAATTTGGATAGATTTTTAAAGTTTAAAAATTGAAAAATATTTAACTCGTAAAATTCTATTGATTTTATTATGTAAAAAAATGGCTGCCTGAAGGCATGCCGGCATTTTGTAAACATTTTGTAAACACAGTTTTTTCTATTATTTTTTAAACAACTTTAATAGTTTATTTTGGAAGTATATTCCATACAGAAAATAAATCCATTTTAAAAAGAGAAATTACAAGGTTTTTTTTATATTTTATTTGCAGCTTTCTGTTAGGGGTGTCAAAAATTACTCCAAATTTCTGATACACCTAGCACTGTATGATTTCTATTTCCTCTTAATTTCAATGTTATGCGATCAGTAGTTTAAGAGTTTATCAGTTAAATATTTTTACACTCACACACACATACATAAGATACATACATCTATTGCTTTATTCAGATAGATTTTTTAATTGAATATCGACATTTATTTCAATACATGAACATTGAAAGAATAATATTGAATTTTTATATTTTGTTTTAATAAAAGCAATATATGGGAGGGTAACTATGCGTGCTATCTTTTAGATAGGATTTTTCAAGTTAAAAGCAATTTTTATTTTTACCGAAGATTGAATTGTTAGATGAAAGTACATAATGGTAACAAAATGTCCTCCCTATATTAAGAATGGGTTTCTAAATAATGACGGTAATAGTCCGTATTCTGCATAAGTACTTATTTTTAATCTAAACAATCATTTGAACAAAGTATATATAATAAACTAGCTGCACTTACCAGACATTGCCCGGGAGTCTTTTTATGCGTTTTATTTTTCTTCCGGTTTCAAATTATTATTTTTAAAATATAACTTTGAAGTTAAATTTAATTCATTGTACTGAAATAATTAGCGCCTAAAATATTTGCCAAATTTTATTGCATAGTTTTGTCTGATATTCAAAACGATGACAGATAAATTAAAAATAAAAATAAAAATAACATGTAAATTAATTTGTCTGAGTTATGCAGATTTTTTTTTCTCTTATTAAATGTTTTTTTGTTTTGTTTTGTTTTTTGGTTTCGTTTTTTTTTTTTTTTTCAAATATTAATTTGTTTTCATTTTTGCGAATTATTTTGCAAATAAGTTTTTCTGATTTTTTTCTTTGTTTTATTTTTATTTTGTAAATATTAACAAATAATAAAATCAAACAGTGTTTATTTAAAAAAAAAAAAAAGAACGTTGCCACCCAGACTTAGAGTTAGTATGGTTAAGGGAAGTTATGTTATATTTTAAATATTTACAAAATAAAATAAATAAATTTGCAAAAACACAATCAATTTGCTCTGTCACTTTTTGGAAAATCATACAAAACTAGTTGATAAAGTTTGTCAGCTATTTGGGGAGCGAAACCACTTCAATATAACCTTAAATTTAATTATTACCTCGTTTGATCATTAGGTCATTGATTTATTAAAAAATAAAATAAAACTATAACTATTTTTGTTAAAGTAATGCCTTAATCTCTGTATAAAATGTTTGAAAGTAAATAGCTTATTCCCCCCCCTCTCTTATATATCAGTGTCCACTGAAAAAATTGCAAAAAGCCGAATGCCGTTCTTAACATGGGGAGGTTCGGGGTGTTTATTCCGAAACCCGTTCTTAAAATGGAGAGGTTCGGGGTGTTTATTCCGAAAGCTGTTCTTGGGGGGAGGGATTCTCGTTCAGATCGCCAATTTCGTAATTGGTCAATGTCAGGTTTCTTCCCAACTCCCCAAAATACTTTAAAATGACGACTTTTATAGGTTTTCGGTGGTGCTGAAAACGAATATCACATTTAAATTTGGGGCAGATAAGTAGTTTTCAAAATTACTTTTTCAAAAAGTGGGGATCACTTTCCTATATAAATTTAACGTAAAATGAGCATCCACTTTCTGGCCACCTAGAAATTTTTTATAACATAAAACAAATTTAACTGTGATATTCGTTTTCAACACCCCCGAAAACCGGCACTGTTTTGTTTTTACTAAGAGATTCGTTCATTTTTTCATCTCATAATTTAGGACGCTAATTAATAATTAATAATAAGTTTACAAAAACATACTTCTGTTTTTCGTTCTTTTTTTCATTATAGAACTTGTATAGTTTTTAACAGGTGCTTCTGCAGTTCAATATTTCACAAAAATTCTGCTTACATTAGGGGGCGATGGAGGGGCGAGTGGTGTTGCCGCGGCCGCCACAACATCACCCGCCCTCCACCGCCCCCTAATGTAAACAGAATTTTTGTGAAATATTAAACGATTCTTCTGCTCGGTTAATGTCGGCATGTTACTTACCGAAAAATGGTTAATCAAACTACAGGAGCACCTGTTAAAAACTATACAAGTTCTATAATGGAATACCAACCTCCCTCCCCCAACTATTTTTATAAACCGCTCGTGTAAGTACGCTTACTGACAGCATAATTAGCGTCCTAAATTATGAAAAAAAATGAATGTCTTTTAGTAAAAAATAGTGCCGGTTTTCGGGGTGCTGAAAACGAATATCACAGTTAAATTTGTTTATGATATAAATAAATTACTAGGTAGTTAGAAAGTGGGTGCTAATTTTACGTTAAATTTATATAGGAAAGTAATCCTCCACTTTTTGAAAAAGTAATTTCTTCATATCATGAAAACTATTTATCTGCCCCAAATTTAAATGTGATATTCGTTTTTAGCACCACCGAAAACCTATAAAGTTGCCATTTTAAAGTTTTTTTTGGGGGGGGGGGTGAAAGAAACTTGACATTGACCTCGTAATTAATTTATTGATGCGACGCGTCTTCGTTATTAGAGGGAAATTCGAAATAAGTTTAAGTAAAACTTAATTGTCATGCCGCAGTAATGAGCATATCCAAAAATTACGAAAAACGATAAGGTAATGAATTAAATAATTTTCGAAGACAATTTGCGAAAATTGAGTTTGTCTAAATTGGCTTAAGATTTCAAAAAATAATTACTTCTCTTGTTACGAGTCGAACATTTTGGTTTCTTTTTCTGTTTTTTAGCAAAACTCAATTTTTGCTGTCTTCAAAAACTATTTTCATTAATAATTAATTTTCTACGTTATTGTTCTTCGCAATTTTAGGATATGTTCATTACTGTAACATGACAGTTAAGTAGATATCATTGAAATTCAATATTTCGATTTTGGAATTTCGCTACAGTAACAAAGAAGCACCAAATTATTTTTAAAATAGAGTTTTATTATCCACTATTATATTTTTGATCTCAATGAATATTCGATTAATATTAGATAAATAAAAAATATTAATTTAATGTCTAAGTCACATAATCACAAGAAAAACACATACACACAGGCATACGTGCAGTTGTCATTCATATAGAGATAACAGTTTAGGGAAACTTCTGAACGTCATTTTTAAACCATCTTTGGCATTTGTGCATTTTAACCTCCCCCTAATTGTTGTCATTTTTAGGACAGTTGCTTCCGCGCAAGGGAAGAGCTAACAATTCCCTCCCTCCCCAAATTAAGAATGGCTTTCTAAATTTACCGGAGGGTCTTAAAATTCATACGCACCAATTTTTTTAATACCAATTTTTATAATGGAAAAAAAATCAAACAAACTTAAATTGACATCTCTGTTTGGGTGATGTTTGATGGGTAAGGGTTAAAAAAAAGTTTTCCAACTTTCATTTGTTTTTGCTAACATTTTTTTTTTCCACTTACCTGAACACAACTTGACTGCAATAATGCACGAACGAAATAGAAACAAAACAATTGGGGGTTTGACACTTATAATAATTATTAGTGAAAAGACAAAATCTACAGAGAAGAAAAATAAAAGAAGAAAAAGATAAATTATAAAATGAATAAAAATCAAGAAAATTGTTTGCCAATTCAAAGATGTAACAACGATTCTGATTGGCTGTTTTTAATCTTAAGCCGCAACTTTTTAACTTTGCTTTTTATTTGTTCTTGTTATATTTCTTTCTTTTTTCCAATAACTAATGTTCGATAAACGATTTCTATTTGCCATAATATTTTTCCACCGCCGATAAATGTTGATTTGACCAATGGACATTATGTGTTAAAATTTACACAGGCTCGGACTTGTAAGTTCTGTAGCTGAGTAGATATATAAACGAATCAATGAGCTCGTTGCTTTTCCAAAACAGAAGAGACGGACGCTTGAATTGTGTAGTCATGGTGACGTCATGGCGCGTGGTTTAAGACTTTTTGTTAAAGTTTCCTTTACAACAAAAATTCCTTTTTATATATATATATATATATATATATATATATATATATATATATATATATATATATATATATATATATATATATATATATATATATATATATATATATATATATATATATATATATATATATATATATCATTCTCCAGTCAGCTTTGAAGTTTTTTTTTTGTTTGTTTGTTTTTTTTAGACTAACTAATAAAACTTTATGCATTTTATGACGCAGCCGAATGAAATACACTGGCTGATAAAAAGATAAGTTAAAAAGTTAAGAAAGGCAAGTTAGAATTTACGCATCTGACTTGCGCACATTTTGTGGGGCTGTAGCGATATGAACGCGCGTAAAAATGTAACTAGTTTGTATAAAGTACTCTCTTTCTTTCTCTGCTCGTTTAACTTCTTTCCTTTTCATTTCTTCTTTTCTATATCAAGTGGAAATCGGATGCAGCCAAAGCAATAGCTTGGTGCTACAACCCCCTCCCAATTATTTCGCATTAAACAGTGAACTCCACAATAAACGATTCTCTTAATGAGCGTTTGTGAAATACCCATCTCTAATAAAAACGGCAACTCGATAACCAAAAGTAGGGAGAGTCTAACAGAGTCAGAAATAAGATAATCAACATTATTTTCAGCTCTCTGGCCCTTCAAGAACCAGGAAAGCGAAGGACTACTCAACACACACACACACACACACACACACACACACACACACACACACACACAGAAGTTTGCACATATTTTCACACATATTTCTACATTGACAAAGGTCGCATATACACAATGTTTCCTGAACTCATACAAGCATATTCAATGACAGAAAAAACGCTGGAAAGGCGAGAGCTGGAGGATTATTGGAAGCATCTGTTTGAGAATGAGAGTACATACAATCCAGGGGCTAAATGGATTTTACATGTGGTTAAAAGCAATGGAAACAAGCCAGAAATGTCAGAGCCAGAGATAACAGCTGGAATGATAAAGCAAAAGCTGAATGGATTCTAGAATTACAAAAAGCTTGGTATAGACAACCTAATCAATTTCTGGCACGACATCACTTCATAGTAGGACGTATCTAGCTCTTATACAGGTAGAAGATTGTGTTGGGAATTAGGTACCTTCTGGAGCAGTAAAATGATGCAACCTTCTAAACGAGAGTCATTCATATCAATTGGGGTCAAGTGTGGATCAGAGCGTTTATAGTGTAAAGATAAAAGCTTAGTTTTGGATGCATTAAAATTAATCAAAGAGATCTTGGTAGTTGCTGGCCTTTGAAGTGTTGCCATAGATCGTAGTACCATCTGCACATATGTTGACGAATGAACTTAGAATGTAATTTTTTTTGTTAAAAAATTTTTAAAGTTAAAAAAATAAGAGGCTTTACTTTTGGAACAACCCTTTATGTTTTATTCAAGAACCATGTTTTTATCTCAATCGTTCAAAACAATTATTTTTGTCCAATTTTTTCATGTGCCACTTACAAGATTTAAATCATTAGTGTGGATCTTGGTACATTTCTAAAGATGCTAAAGTTGTCTATCTTATCCAAGTCAGGATCCATGCTACAAAATAATCAAGATTTGAATCAAGATTTGAATCAAGGTAACAGCACTTCAGAAATTTTATTTTCTTGCAACATTAATTAGTGCCAGGGTGGTGGTGGAGAGTTCAACCTTTCTTGTCAATGTGAAATTTTATCATCATCATTATCACCTGTTTTGGCATGTGGTGAGGCACTGTAGCAGTCGACCAAAGGAGAGGGGGACTGAGTGTTGGTTGGGTAATAGGGGATGGAATTCTTTAGTGCCTTTTCCACACCCATTTTAAAATTAGATTCAGAATTCCCTCTGAAACAAACAGTTGTGTTTTTTCTATTCTTCATCTGTAAGGATACAGATGTTAAAAGTTTTGACTGACCTGCCCTGAAGAAAAAAAGGTCCTTAGCAGTTAATTTGAAACTTTCCTATTGAAGGAAAGAAAAGAATTTCTTTTTAATGAAAAAAAAAAGAGAAACTTATTAACAAAGATGAGAAAGCCTTAAGAAAAGTCAAATCTGAAGGAAAGAAAATTCCTTATTTATGGAAAAGATTAGAATAAGTTTTTCATTTAACATTTTTGTACAAGAAAACCCAAGAACATTTAGCCTTTTGAAGGTTTTGTACAAAAACAATCTCAGTTCAAAGCAACTTATTTGAAAGAAAATGTGTGTGTGTGTGTATGTGTGTGTGTGTAATACACTAATTAAGTGATAATTTCTTTCTCAAAAGGAGATATTCCTTGAAAATTTAAAGCATATGATACCATCTTGATTCGACATTTTTGTGACCTAGAAGGGTCACTAAGGAAGACACAAACACAGATATGAGTTAAAAAAAAGGTATTTGTATTGAGAACAAAGCAGAATATACAGAGAACAACAGTCGTAGCACTTAACACAAAGATAGCATACTACAAAGTACACACACCATCACACCCACGAAAGTTGGTATCTTTCAGTCTATTTATACAGTTCGGAAGAATTCATATCCTGTGCATGAGTTCCCACAACAATCCCCTCCCAAGCCTTTTTGCACTTTTTCACTTTAGGTTGGTAGTCAGTAGATCATTGAATTTCCTTTCTGTCACTGTTCTGGTTAGCGTGAGTTGAGATCAAACATCTCAAAAATGGCATTGATTGGCTCTTCTTCTGTGGCTAATGTCTCTAGAGACATCTGTGTGGCGTTTGTTTTTAATTGATTTTTGGTGGTGCTTACGAGCATGTCTTGTACCTTGTATGATATACTTGATAACACCAATCCTTTACAATTTGTTTTAAGATCTGCATTTCTGTAGTAATATTATTTTCTGAATGACATCCCGATTCCACTGTGCAAGTTTAGTTAATTTGGTGTTTCTATGTTTATACAAAGAAATTGAAATCTTAGAAGTTGGTATAGTCAAACCATTTTCGTATTTGGCAATCATACTTGATGCTCAGGTGGATATTGTTTTTTGTTTTTTCCTTAACACTTCAACCTCGTTTTGCTTGCGTTTAAACATAACTTCCTTTTTATGCAACTGCTTATGATGCTTTTTTCTGCTCACTTTGTACTTGTTGCTGCGTTATTTCTTGATGTCTTTTTGAATGCTTTATTCTGTTTTATGTCTTACTTGATTGCTGTATACAGTTCATTTGATAAGTCTTTGCTTGCTTTTCATAAACCGCTTGATTTTGAAGGGATTTCGTGTGGTACATTTTTGTTTCTTTGACTTTCTTTAGTTTATTTATTTTCTGATTAAAAATGTTGGCTAATAAATTCCAAAGTTTAAAACTGTTCATCCAGTTCAAACCAAATAGATTTTCAGATGTTTTTAGAACATATGCCTCCAATTTTTTTTTAATAGTTCCGTTCATATAATTCTCCAATAAAGTTAATCTTATTGTCAGTTATCATGTGAGCTGACTTACTGCAAAATCAGTATGTTGAGTTTCTCCCACATATGCAAATTTATAGTTGAAAGATGTCCAACTGTAATTTCACGGTTTTATTAAATATCTTGACAATTATATAATTGCATAAGTTTTTGTGTGACTTTTCATTGCATTTTGTCTGCTTGATTCTATTTTCTGTTTTGTGTTTGCTTCTACAATGCGACATTTACTAACCAAGCTTCGTGCAATTTTGAAAAATTTTATTTTGAAACAGGTAGAATTTTTTCCAGTGAAATTCTTTGCATCGGTTACATAGTCTTGAGGTAATTTCTTTTGTTTTTGTGTGGTCCACTCGTTTTGAAAATGTGTGTAAGCATGTTCTTTTCTCGCTTTTTGATTGTAGTAATTCTTTGTTTTATACCGAAAATGTGGTTGGACATGTTCTTTTTCCTCTTTTATAGTGAAATAATTTTTAGATGTACACTTTACCTTTCTGGCATATGCTATGCCCAATTCTTCTATGCCTTTTGAATTACTTCTCATGCTTATAACCCTTTGGCAATCCTCCACAAGTTTATGTAGATTGAGATTGGGTTAGCTTTTGAGCTTTGTTAGCACTTTTTGTCTAATTTCAACATTTTTTGCTGACACTAATCCTTGAACAAAAATGAAACATTTAAAATCATCTGCTAATAGTTCTGTTAGTGTAAAGTTGCTACAGTGCTCGTTTACACAAACGCTAAATAATCTTTGTTGTCCTGCTCAGCCAAATTAAAACATTTCCACCCTTTATGGAACATGGAACATATTGGGACTGAAAATTTCTGATAGTAACTTCATGGTTTCCATGAACTCCAAATCTGTGGTCTTGTTAGACATGATGTAGTCTACGGATCTACTATCCCAAAGTTCCTAGCTTTCATAAAAACAGATAAACTTTTTTCTCATAAGATCATTCTTTGCCATCAATGTTGAAAAGTGTCGGATGTTTGATCTTGCTCATGAAGGTAAGTAAAGGTATTATGGTGTTCCATGTTTTACAAAAATGCTGTGTTACTGTTTGTGTTAGGTTTATTAGTCAAGCTTTTTTTTAGAAATAATTCCTGACTTTTTTTTGTATTTCTTGTTGCTGCTGAATCAACCTTTCTTACATTTTCTGTTGTTTTCTTCAGCTTTTTGTTATTGTTAGTTCTATAGTTTATGTTGTTGCTGTATTATCTGCACGATAATTTCTTTAAAATCGTTCATCTTGTAGACATTTTTTCCCCAAGAGCGAAATTTATTTAATTGAGAAAAAAATCACTGTAATATTACTAATTACAGTTAAAAACTGTACATTGAAACAGTTTCCATTTTTTTCTAAGAGGAAAAAGAAACAATTTGATTAGAGAAGATCGTGCTTACCATTTTATTCTGTTTGGTTTTTAATGAAAATATTTTCAAGTACAGGTTTGAGAACTTTCTTCTTCGATGTCCAGTAAAACAATATTTTTCTTTTGTTTTTCACTATTAGCTGAAAGGCTTTTGAGGTATTTTTGTAGTCCTAGTTGAAATAGTATCGTGTTAATTAAGAATGCTACTCTATTGTTTGATAGCTTTGGCGTGTAATTAAAATTTATCCTATTAACAGATTTTGTTGTTGGGGGTCCTCTTTGGATTTGAGCTTTTTGTTATCAAGTTGTAGTGAGCATCGATTTGTGAATTGAAGTTCCTTATCACTAAGTTGTTAATATCTCCTATGTGAATTTGAGTTTCTCATTGCTGTGACCTGGAAGGGTCACTAAGAAAAACATGGACACGGATATGTGTTAGAAAAAAGTATTTGTATTGAGAATAAAACAGAATATATAGAGAATAACAGTCGTAGCACTTAACACCAAGATGGCATACTACAAAGTACACAGTATTTACCTCTCTTTCACCAGGAGGGAATGTGACAGCACTCCCAGAGGAAGAGCACTGTGGCCCTGTAAAAGTAAGTCTGAGTTGCCCTGTCGGCATTCTCTAGTCATGGCGCCTCAAAAAAAAGATCAACTTACTCCTCCTGAAAACCAAGATACCTGGAAGGGTGGTTCTTCTTCATTAGACCAAAAAAGAATTGATCAATTCTTTTTTTGTCTGATGAAGTGTTTTCCCTAAATTGTGACTCCACTGAAACATGTATGCACATATGTAACCAATAATGTTTGTACAATAAACAGACTATATACCAGCTCTGTCCTGCATTGAGCACTCTTTAATAATCACGCGATTTTCATTGGATTTACATCTAGGAAACCAATCAATACAACCGGTATATATATATATATATATATATATATATATATATATATATATATATATATATATATATATATATATATATATATATATATATATATGAGAGAGAGAGAGAGAGAGAGAGAAACCCAGAGAATCTAGATGTATGTGACATATTTGATTGATCCCAAGAAAATTTTGTTTGAGGAGTAAATACACTACATGAAATTTTGGTGATAAATCCGGATTTGGACTCATGTCCTCTTGTTGAATATCGTCTCTAAGTGACATCCACCTAATTGCAATTGATGCAAAGATTAACATCCGGCTGATTGATGCAGAAAGTTTTGTAAGGATACCTGTACACGCACCAGACACAATATATCCGTGCTAAATAGATAATACACAACTGGAAGACATGTCTTATAGAGAGTTAGGCTACAATGAGCGCATAGTCAAAATCCTGCAATGGGCGTGGCAGCTGAAGAAGTGTTGGTGCTCAAAAGATGTGTATGCGTATGCGTCCACTCTTTGTTGTTCAACATAGAGAATCTTGTTACCGACTGTTAAATGCTGGCTATTAACTGGTTCTAATTGAAATTAACAGATAGCAGCTGGCTAGCGAATTCATGAGATCAACTTTCATCAACTCCTGTGCTCTCTCCATCCATCAGAATTCTCACCGATTCTATTCATTCGCCATAGCTGAACAATACGGATATACCATTATGTTTTTATAAGTGTTCATTGCCATTTTTTTAAACAGCATCAATTTACAAAATTCTACTAATGGAGTTATATATATATATATATATATATATGTATATATATGTATATATATGTATATATATATATATATATATATATATATATATATATATTATATGGAAAAATGCGCGCATGAAAAGTAATATTCTTAAGATTTTATTAAACCTGCAAAAGTAAAGGACAAGAAATTCAACCTGGAAAAGTAAAGAACAAGATATTCTAGTAAAGTAAAAAATAAGAATTTTTTAGACTTAAAATATTGCAGCTAAAAATAAAATTTGAATATTGAGAAATATTTTATTCATTATTTGCATATGTTGTTGTTTATTGTTGAGTTAGAAAGGGTGTCAGTCGCTGGATTGAACTTATTTCCCCCCTATTATTTGCATATATTTATGTAGTGAAAATTGTTTGAATAAAATTAATTCATTAGTTAGTTAGTTAGTAGATGGAATTAATAATTTTATAATTTACATAAAAATTAATAATTTTATTATATCATAATTAGGATCATTTAATTCTTTCTAACTCAACAATAAACAACAACATATGCAATAATAAATAAAATATTTATCAATATTCAAATTTTATTTTTAGCTGCAATATTTTAAGTCTAAAAAATTCTTATTTTTTACTTTACTAGAATATCTTGTTCTTTACTTTTCCAGGTTGAATTTCTTGTCCTTTACTTTTGCAGGTTTAATAAAATCTTAAGAATATTACTTTTCATGCGCGCATTTTTCCATATAATCCATGATTTTTCCAGGCATTGCTATTGTATTAATATATACATTTATAATATTTATTAATGATTGTCAAAAAAAATTAGGTCTCAAACACACATTTATGCAATATTTATCATTCAATCACAGTAGTTCCGAGCCAGGGTCTCTACCGAGACTGCGGTTCATGAATTCGTGACCTGTATAGAGCGTAAACTAACAAAAAAGAAGATGGCACTCGGTGTCTTTTTAGATATTGTTGGAGCTTTTGACAACATATCCTTCAGTAGTATGTTCAAGTCGCTACGAGAACTCAATGTGCCACCAGTACTCATCCGATGGATTGAGTATATGGTGAGGCACAGAACAGTTCAAGTAGAACTACTGAGGGCAACTGTTAAAAGGGAAGTAGTTAAATGAAACCCCCAAAGTGGGATTTTATCACCTTTACTATGGAACTGTATGCTGAATCCTCTTTTAAAGGAGTTTAAAAATATGAATATTTATGCCCAGGCTGCTGCTGATGACATCGCAGTGCTGGTCGCGTGTTCAAAAGCATCATTGGCCAGACGCATTGTCAAAATGGGACTACATTTTTCATCAAATGTGATAACGAAAAATTTGAGTTCATTCAAAGAATATGTATATCATAGAATTCACTAATATTTTTAATCGATAAATTCACCATTTTTTGCTATAAAATCATAAGGAGAGTTAAAAAAAATTAGTTATTAAAAAAAAAGTTCGTTTTTTTTAATTATAAAAAAAAAACGATACACGGGATTGAACCTAAAATCTTTCCACCAACCCCCGGTACTCTAACCGTTACGCTAACATGTCATATTGGCAAAGTCGCAGTAAAAAATATTTATATACAAAAAAAGTTATGCAAAATAAAAAAAAAGCGTTAGTCACTTATGTACTTACTCTCCTGTTTGTGAACTCACATATTTTGTTGTAACTTTTTTCTACTGAACCAATTTTCGAAATTTTTTTTTCAAAATGTAGCAAATGAGGTGTTCTATCCAACTATATAACCTGTTTGAAATTTGGTTGCGGACGGAATTAGTGGTGAGGGTTTGAATGTGTCTCGATTCATTCAATTTCGGACTTAAGCATATATTCAACCACTACCGTGGTTGAATGATATATATATATATATATATATATATATATATATATATAAAATAAAAATTACAATTAAATTTACCAAAATGATCCAACATGATAAAACTAAAGTATATTATAAATATTAAAGAATTAATATTTATAAAGTAATCTCAACCAGATGTAAAAGCTCGATAAAACCACATAGGAGATAGAGCTTATAATAAGAGCAAATAGTTAATAAAACATGTTAAAAAACACTTTGAAAAAGAGTTAAAACATATTTAATCTGAAAAAGAAACACTTAATAAGTGGATAGTCCTTAATCTGCGGAGTTTCGAAGAAATACTTTCCTTCTCATCAGAGGGTAGGAATTAGCAAAATGCGGGATCGGATTTTGCATACAAAAATATTTGATGAAACTGTAAGTAAGTCAAAGATCTTACTTGATAACAAATTTTACCGTCATTGTATACTTTACCTTTCACCAGACTATCCATTCACGTGAAATCACCTTTTTCTTCACCATATTCGCTCTGCTTCACTTTTTGTTATATATATATATATATATATATGGTGTGCATCCCTGTTTATTTCACACCTCATTAAAACATTTTGAATAAAATTTAAAGAAAAGTTGTAAAGATGTTTTTGCCAAGTTATGAACAAGTTATAGTTTATATTATTTGGATCATTTGAACTACTGGTCTCATCTTAAGTGTTACTCACACAACGTTTCGACCGATATAACTTCCGATCTTCTTTAGGTGTATCTTCTCGAACTCTGGAATTTTTCTGTCAAACTCAGAAAGCTGCATGGAATTTTTTACGGAACCTTTTATTTAATCCAGAGATAAAATGCTCTCATTCTGTCAGCCATTCTTCTACCAGGTTATGGAGTATGAGAGTCTTCTTAGTATCAACCTCACTGAGAATTGAACCTTCAACCTCCAGAAGAGTGTCACTTACAACTGAATTTTTCCAAGTACTTTATCCGTGATATCACAGACCCAGAATGAAAGTATACTATTCCCATGGATTAAATAAAGGGTTCCATTCAAAATTAGAAATACAGATTACCGAGTTTGACAGAAAGATTTTGGAGTTCAACAAGATACACCTGGAGAAAGTTGGAGGTTACATCGACTAAAATGAAATATGAGAACAGTAGTCTGAATAATCCAAATAATACAAATTATCAATTCTCATCTCAAAACATTCAGAAACGTAAGTTATGGTTGAACAAACTTTGAAGTCAAACACTTCTGCAAGTACAGATAGAACCTTTTTAATTTCGGATGACTAACATTTAACGTAAGAAAAATTATACAAGTTTAATGGTCAGATCCCATCAGCAACAAGACAGCCACATGTGAAGAAGGAAATCCACTGGAAGTCTGAACCGCATTCAGCATTAAACAACATACCTTCTTTTGAAATTCACAACAGAAAATGAAAGAGAAATATCTGCTGATGTGATGTGGATGCACACATGCAGGCATTTGCTAAGAATATTTACTGGCAGCTTATGTTCTAAGCCGGATATATATATATATATATATATATATATATATATATATATATATATATATATATATATATATATATATATATATATATATATATATATATATATATATATATATAAAAATAAAAACTCAGATCAGCTTACTTGCTTGAGCGTTTAAATCGTCCATCTGGTTTGTGACTTCCAGTTTAAAAAATTTGTCTGCTTACCTATTACTTGGCCGCCCTGGCTTAAGTCCTATATTAAAAACCACTGCTGCTGTTCAAATCATACACAAGGTCAACAATATTTTTTTTGTTTTAACTTATTTTAACATGTTTTCCTTACAAATAAATGTAATTGAGTTAAAAAAAAAAAACTGATTTAAATATAGATATACAATATATAACTATAATCATATTGATAACCATAATTACTGCTTTTCGTAGTGCTACTGTGGATTCTGACGATTTTTTTTTTCAGGCCTTATTTAAAAAACATTTTCTCTTCAAAGAGTGGGGAGGTAGAAACATGGTTTTTAGGGCCTCTTTAATTTTAATTAGTGCTTACAGTAATGTTCTGGAAGCTTCCTGAGTTTTATTTTTTTCACTCATCACTTTAAAAAAAAAGTGTTTTCTCAAAACAATAAAAGAAAATATAATCTCAAAATCATTTTTTATTTTGAACATTTTTCATCTTACCCTTTAAGGGCCAACAGGTAGACTAACCAAAAAGATAATGACGGAAGGTGTGTGTGTGGGGGGGGGGGGGCAGGCTGGACTTTACTCAAAGTTATATGTCGCAAAAAAAAAATAAAATAAGAATAATGGGGGGGGGGGTTTACTGAATGAGCAAACGTCAAATTGGGGCTGTAAATCAGTTCTGAAAATAGAGGATCGATTTACTAGAACATTGTATGTGAAACTGAAACCTCTTCCAAATTTTTAAATATTGATTTTTTTCAATGTTTTTTTTATAATCTGGTAGCTTAACATCCAATAATCTGCAAAAATAGTTGAAAAAAAAAGACGAAAATGAAAAAGGGTGCCGATTGTTCAAGTGACATATGTTTTTTTTTAATATCTTGTTTACCCAAGTTGTGTGTGATTAAAACTAGAACTTGATTTTTAAAAAAACTGTTTTTTGCGTTCAAAATTATTTATTTATGATTAATTTTATTCGTATTTTTCATTGCAAGTTGGAATTGTTTTCAAACAAAAAAAAACAAAACAAAAAACAAAGCAAATATGCTTTTCTAATGTAAAAAAAAACTATTTGATCGATTTACATATTTAAAAAAACTATTTGTTTTTTTTTAAGACTCAACTTAGCGTAGTTTACTTCCTAAAAGAAATCAAAATCTAGTTTCTTTTGGCGAATACGTTTCAATAGCCTTTAAAGAAGGATTTTTTTTTTAAATATTTAAAATTTAATATTTTAGCATGGAAGATCACTTTCTTATATAGATTTAATGTAAAATGAGACTCTACTTCTTGGCCACATAGCGAGACATGTAATCGTTAGCATTTTTTTCAAGTTTGGTGGCAGGGTGGGAGCAGAAATGGAGAAATAGGTTGGGGGTTGGGTGGAGTCATAAGTTCCAAACATTTTAAAAATACGTAGAAACACTTCAAAACGTGTGTGTTGGAAATTGTTTATAGTGTTTCTTGTTTTTAATACACGTTTCCATGGTAACGTACAGGTGACTACAAGAATTTAGTTTGTTTTAAGTCATAGAGGGTTCAAGAGTATTTTGCCACCTAAACTCCAGTCTTGCCAACAAAAATGCCATAAACTGAACCATACCCTGCTCGCTATATTAGTACGCATGGACCAACCGACACTGCAACCACCAAATTCTTTTGTTCGTTCATATTATTTTCATGTGGGAATCCTGCCAGCAATTATCAAAGTTACATTTCGGGCAAGTTTTTTGACAACCACACCACCACTCACAAAATGGGATGTCTATTCCAAAAACCGTTCTTAACATAGGGAGGTTGGGGGGGGGGTCCATTCCGAAAGCCATTCTTAATATGAGGAGGTTGGTGGTTGGGCTACAACAACAAGAGCCATACTACAACTGAGCAATGCTGGTTAACAGGTCCTGCTAGTTTTTTTTATATATTTTAAATAAACTATAATAAATACAAAGATATCATATGAATATATAATGATGTAAATATATAAAAAATATGATTAACTGAAAAGGAGGATGCTAAGTTATATAATGCATTCATTCGAACCCTATAAAATACATCAGTTTTTTAAATAACAAACACTTTCTTAGAGAAGGGGGTGGAAAAGATGAATGACACAGATAAGGAAGACATTTTTTAATAATATGAATAGATTATCCAAATTAATCTGGACCAAGAAACTAGATTCAATATCCAGAACATTTCTTGTTTTTGTGTTTAAGGAAGGTGGTGTTTCATCAACACTGCTGGGGAGCCATAATTAATTACACTGTTTTGTTTTGAAATCCCAGTGTTTCATGGTAAACAACTGATGATCCCTAAAATAATAATGAGACTAGTGTAAATTCTTGGAAGCAAACTAATACAGTGATTATAAGAGATTAATTGACTTACTAGAATTTTCCAATGTAGAATTTGGGATTAAAAGTTTATGTATATATTTGAGGATAAAATGCCCACTATATCATAAAAGTGCTGTGAATACAGGATGTATAAAAAGACAAAATGTTATTAATATATCTAAAGTAGTTGCAATTTGGGGGTAGGATGGACTTGAAGAGGCCATTTTGTAAACATTTCAGAAAAAGAAATTTGCTGAAAGACAAACTTATGCCGGAGGAAGAGGACTGGTTACATATAAGATTGTGTGAATGGCGCACGCACACACACACACACACACACACACACACACACACACACACACACACACACACACACACACACACACACACACACACACACAAAATTAAAAAATACATAACGCAGAACACAAAAAAGCTAATCACCACATCAAAAGACAGCATAAATTTTTTTTTTTAAAAACCTCAGAAAACAGAGAAATAAAGGCTAAGAAAAGTAAAATGAGAAGAGAAACAGCTACATGGACGATTTATAAGGGTGACAAAAACATGAAACTCACAAGAACACCGAAATGAAAATTAAATGTTATTTATTAACGCAAGTGCTCAAACTCAAGCTTTCCGACTCCCTGGAAGACCTCATCAGTTTGCCCTGTATTTAAGAATTCAGGTGATAAGTCATCTCTCTCTCAGTACAGACCAATAAGTCTCCTGTGTGTTATGAGTAAATTGCTGAAATCCATATTAAATAGAGAAATAGTCAACCACCTCAGCAGAAACAACCTTCTTAGTGACACACAATATGGTTTCCGCTCTGCAAGATCTACCGCAGATGTGCTGACGGTTATATCTCACAGGATTAGTGAATCTCTTGACAAAGGCTTCCTTTCTAGGGCAATTCCTCTTGACATATCAAAGGCCTTCGAAAAGGTATGGCATAAGAGTCTACTTCACAAGATTTCCAGCTACGGTATAACTGAAAATGTTTTCTCAATCATTAAATCATTTCTCTCCAATAGGCTCATAAGAGTAGTGGTCGATGGACAAAAATCGGAGGCCTGCAGTATTAATGCTGGAGTCCCTCAGGGGTCAATCCTGGGCCCAACTCTCTTCCTGATCTACATCAATGACCTCCCTAAACACATACTTAAATCATTCGTTGACATCTATGCTGATGACACGACCATCTACGGCAACACATCAAAGGCTGTAAATGACAAAGTTCTCTCTGATTCTCTCTCCTCTGATCTCGAGCGCGTGGTTCAGTGGGGGAAGACGTAGCTGGTTACCTTTAATGCATCCAAAACCAAACTCCTATCCTTACATCATCAACGCTCTGATCCCCATCTGGCATCAATTGTGATGGATGGCTCTCGTCTGGGAGAGGCCCAGTGTTTTGACAAGCTTCTGGGTTTGACCTGTACTCCTGATCTGAAATGGAACATGTACATCAAGTCTGTTGCCAAGGTCGCTGGAAAGATGATGGGATCCTTCTACCGCTCCAGAAGATATCTCACTACTGATGCAATTCTCTATCTATATAAAAGCCAAGTACGTCCAAGGATGGAATACTGTTGCCATATCTGGGCAGTAGCTGCTAAAAACAGCCTATCCTGCCTTGATAGAGTACAAAATAGACTTTGCGGCTTAGTGGGGGATGCCCTTTTCTCTACCCTGCAACCTCTCTCCCACAGAAGAGATGTTGCGAGCCTATATCCTTGTTTTATCGTTATTTCCATGGCAGGTGCTCGTCTGAACTCCAATCTTTGGTCCCCCCTCGCCAATCTTTCACAAAAAACACCCGTCTAGCGGAATCCACTGTGAAAAATTTCCCCCACTCTTTATCTGTGCCTAAATCCAAACGTGGATTCCATGAACAAAGCTTCTTTCTTAGAACTGCACGCCTGTGGAACTCTGTTCCGTCTGCCTGCTTCCCACCTGACTACAACTTGGATGTGTTCAAGTCCAACATTAACAAATTCCTAATGAACCACCCCCTTAAGTAAACACTTCATCAAATCTCCACACTAACGTAATGTACTTGCAATAACCCTTATCCCTGAGTGGCTTCCGGGTCTTGATAAGTGGTGATCACTGTGTAAAAAAAACCAAAAAAAAACCTGTTTTCCTTCTTGATTTACACAGTGATTCGTCATTATGATTTTGAAATACCCTGATGTCATGCAGTTATCTCCCCTGCTATCATAAAAACTCTTCTGGATATTATTTAAGTAAAACTTACAATTTATTTAGAAAACAATTTTCGTTAATAATTAATTTTCTACTTTATCATTTTTTCATAATTTTTGGATACGATACTAATTTCGACATGACAATTGCTTTTAATTGAAGTTCAATTATTTGATTTTCGTTATTATTATGAAGCAAGCGTTGTTTGAAGTGCATTTTAATAAATAGAAATATTTATATTATAAAAAGGTCTCTTTTCCCCTATAACTTCTGTTATGTCCATTGGATCGGTGGGAGTTGTCCCCCTTTGTTCAATGTTTATAATGTAAACTCTCGGACGTAAACGTGAATAAACGAGACTTGGTCAGCTGGCCATGTTGGTCTGAACGGTCACATATCCTTGTCCTGTTATTATTAATAGAAACCTGACATAACATGGTGTCAGAACAAGAGATTTACTAACAAATGTGAGCAAAATACGGGGAAAGAGTTATACTAAATATCGAGCCTAAGAGCTGTTAAAAAAAAAAAAAAAAAGAAATACGTGAAGTTCCATAATAACCCCCCCCCCAGTATGAATAGCCACATGAGTCTACCAGAGCCCTTTCCATTCGACCAACCCAAGTCATGGGAAAAATGGATACGACGGTTTAACCCTTACCGGACGGTGTCCAGCCTTGACGAAAAACCAAATGCTTGTCAAGTGGACACCCTAATATATTGTATGGGTGATAAAGCCGAAGACATTTTTGCCACATTCAAACTTGCACCCGAGGAAGCCCAGAACTTCAATATAATGGTAGCAAAGTTCAATGACCATTTCAAGGGTGATACGAACGTAATTTATGAACGGGCCAGATTCAACCGAAGGTGTCAAGAGGAAGGTGAGTCCATTGATTCATTCATCACTAACCTCCACACACTAGCTAAAAACTGTAATTTTCGAGACCTGCACGAGGAATTAATTCGTGATAGAATTGTAGTTGGGTGCACAGATCCTAAGCTATCACTAAGTCTGCAAATGATTCCGGACCTCACCTTGGATGGGGCCATCAGACGTGCACGACAGAGTGAAACAATAAAATCACAACAGCATCTCCTGCGGTCCCCAGAACATATCGTTGGTGAAGATCCAGCTGACAATAATATTGCAGTCCACTACGTTAGTGACAACCGAATTTGCAGACAAGGTCAGGGTAAACACATGACAAGACCCAGGCGAGAACTGCACTACGAAAATCGACAAAAAAATGAGCGCACACAGCAGTATAGACCAGAGGTTGAGTGCCACCGCTGTGGTAACAAAACCCAACACCAGAGACGCACGTGTCCTGCCATCTCAGCCACCTGCCACAATTGTGGTAGGGTTCGCCACTATGCTCAGTGCTGCCGCACACGAAGGCTACATGAAATTAAACCAAACTCAGATGACTGTGAAAGCGATCAGAATGCGTACCTTTATGTTCTGACGATATCAGAGATCAGCATAAGTAAGCCTTGGCAAACCAATATCGCCATCAATGGAGTGCCACTGAAATTCAAGCTGGACTCTGGGGCGGATGTGACCGCGATTCCAGAGCACATATATAAGTTACAGAGAGACCTACCAGACCTCTCAGATACCCACAAAATTCTTCATGGTCCAAGACGTATTCCACTCAAAGTGACTGGAGTGGTCACTGCAACTGTCTCGTATGAAGATCTTTCAGCAGAACAGAGGATATTTATTATCCCCAATCTCAAGGAGCCACTGTTAGGAAGGCCAGCCATCGAAGCACTTAAGCTCGTAACTGTCCACTCAAACTTACATACCATCAGCAGCCAGAAACGCCCATTCGACCCAAAAATAGAAATGCCAGACTTATTCACAGGCCTAGGCACATTTCGAGAAGAATGTACTATACTCTTACATCCGGATGCGAGTCCATACTCAGTACCCACACCACGACGCGTACCACTACCCTTGATGGAGAAAACACGGGCTGAGCTCCAGAGAATGGAGAAACTGGGGGTCATAAGCAAGGTTGACACACCCACCGAATGGTGTTCCCCCATGGTTGTAGTACCAAAAGCAAATGGAACGATTAGGATATGCGTAGATCTCACAAATCTCAATAAGTGCTTAAAACGTGAACTCCACATGCTCCCCACGGTTGACCACCTTTTGGCTCAGTTAGGGGAAGTAAAAATCATGAGCAAGTTGGATGCCAATAGCGGGTATTGGCAGATTCCACTTTCATCAGAATTTCGTTCGATGACGACCTTCATAATTTCATTCGGACGATACCAATTCAACCGCCTCCCATTTGGTATTTCATCAGCGAGTGAGATCTACTAGAGACGCATGTCATAAGTACTAGAGACCGAAATTGGAGTCATATGCATGCAAGATGATGTTTTAGTATATGGAAAAAACCAACAAGAACATGATGCCCGGCTAAAGAGCACACTGAAAAAAATTCAGGCTGCTGGTATTACGCTCAATTCGGGAAAATATGAAATATCCAAGGCGTCAGTAAAATTTCTTGGACATATACTCAGTGCTGACGGCCTGCGACTTGATCCGGAAAGGCTCACTGGTATCTCGAAATTCCAAACACCAACGAACATGACAGAAACCCGCCAGTTCTTAGGGATGGTGAATCAATTAGAAAAATTAATTCCAAACCTAGCAGACATGACTAAACCATTAAGGGATTTATTGAGTCATAAATATGCATTTGTTTGGGACAATGCACAGCCGGATGCATTCTCCTCCATCAAGAAAGCATTGTGTTTAGCACCTGTGCTATACCTGTACAATCCATCAAGTGAGACTGTGGTTTCTAGCGACGTTTCATCTAATGGGCTGGGAGCAGTATTATTACAACGACAGGATGACACAAAATTACATCCCATCGCCTACGCTTCACGAGCCATGTCAGAAACTGAAACTCATTATGCACAGATAGAAAAGGAGGCCCTAGCCATAACATGGGCTTGTGAACGCTTTTCAGACTATCTTGTTGGACTACACTTCACAGTGGAGACAGATCACAAACCACTGGTGCCACTACTAGGTACTAAGGACCTCAGTGAACTTCCAGCAAGGATACAGAGGTTTCGAATACGTTTAATGAGGTATGCATACACAATTCACTATGTCCCTGGTAAGGAACTATACACAGCTAATGCTCTGTCAAGAGCGGTATCTGACAACGGACCCACCAAACAAGACAAGGACCTCGAAGAGTTAGCAACAGCGTTCGTCCACACCATGATGGAATCTTTACCTGCCACAGAAAAACGTCTGAAAGAGCTGGAGGAAGCCACTAAAACTGATGAAATCAGCAATTGCATATTACAATATGTAAGAAATGGCTGGCCATCAAAGGATCATGTCCCAGCATCAATTAAACCCTATTGGGCCTACCGTGGCAGCATCACGTGTGAGAATGGATTACTGATGTATGGCACACGGATCATAATCCCATCGCTACTGAGACCGACTATTATTGCCAAAATCCACTCTGGTCATCAGGGAATTACCAGGTGCAGACAAAGAGCTCACCAGTCCGTATGGTGGCCAGGACTATCTGAACAAATCAAAAGAACTGTAGAAAACTGTCCAAGATGCGCCGAGCTAAGACACCAACCGCCTGAACCTCTCATGATAACTGAGCTTCCAACAAGACCATGGCACACTGTAGCCTCTGATCTGTTTGTTGAAAGGCAGCAGCTATGTCATACTTGTCGACTACTTCTCTCGATATACAGAAATCGCCATGCTTACATCAATGACTTCCAGTGCAATGATACAGAGTTTTAAAGCTATTTTTGCCAGACATGGGGTACCTGTCATCCTAAGAAAAGACCCAGGAAGCCAGTACACTTCGAAGGACTTTACCAAGTTCGCAAATGACTGGGGTTTCCAGCACGTTACAAACAGTCCCCGCTATTCCCAAAGCAACAGAGCTGCAGAAGCCTGTGTGAAAACAATTAAGAGAATGTTAAAGAAGGCAAAAGACCCATATCTTTCTTTGCTTGCACACAGAGCGACACCAATGGACTGTGGGTTTAGCCCCAGCGAACTATTAATGGGCCGACGTCTGAGGACAAATGTCCCGACTCACCCGGATCTACTAAACCCCAGTTGGCCCGATCTTGAGAATTTTAGACAGAGAGAAGGGAACCAGAAGGCTCAACAGCAACTCACACACCGCCTATCAAAAAAAGCTAAAGAGCTACAATCACTCGAAAATGGCACACCGGTATGAGTCAGAAGCTCCAACCCCCCCGAACCAGGAAGGCATCGTTGTTGGAATGGCAAATACACCACGTTCCTACATTCTACGGACCAAAGAAGAAGGGACAATAATCCGACGCAATCGACGACACATTGTACCCAAACCACCAGAAATGGTTGAGGCTCACACATCGGAGACCCATGAAGACAGTCATCTACCTAGGGAAGAAACAGTCAAAACAGCATGCCCCACTCTCACCTCTCAAGAGTATACAACAACCAGATCTGGGCGTCAGTCAAGACCACCTATTAAACTAGACCTATAATATATGTATATACAAATATATATATATATAAGTAAATAAATGAACTCTTTTCTTTTAATAGATATATCAAGTGTGTGTGTGTGTGTGTGTGTGTGTGAGAAAGAAAGAGAGAGAGAGAGATCATATAGTAAAAGAACATTAAGCATTATTAAATAAAATAAAAAAGGGAAATGTTATGTCCCTTGGATCGGTGGGAGCTGTCCCCCTTTGTTCAATATTTATAATGTAAACTCTCGGATGTAAATGTGAATAAACGAGACTTGGTCAGTCGGCCATGTTGGTCTGAACGGTCACATATCTTTGTCCTGTTATTATTAATAAAAACCTGACATAACACTTCAGATACATTTCGCATCATAATAATGGATTATGTGTGTGTAATGGTTATCAATAGACTTCATTTACAGTCTCATATTTCCTGTATCATTTTAGTTTCGATTTCCATTGTTCAAGCATAAACCTGTTATTAATAATTTCTCAAGTTGATTTTACATTTAAAATAAGTTTCTGCCGTTTTATCATTAACAACCAAACATTTTATCATTACCAACCAGAACAGTTTTATTACAATTAGGAAAATCATTCATCAGAATGAATAAAATATAAAACTCAATAAAACATGATGCTTGCCTGTTTCCCACCTGACTACAACTTGGACGTCTTCAAGTCCAACATAAACAAACTCCTGACAAACCGCCCCCTTAAGTAAGATACTCTATTAAAACCCCTAATACTAATGATTACTACAATACTATCTCATTGATTACTGTACACGCAATAGCCCTTATCCCTGAGTGACCTTCGGGCCTTGATAAGTGGTGACCCCCCATGTAAAAAAAAAAAAAAAAAAAAAAAAAACACACACACAGCTTTGAAGGCTGTCTCTTTACGCTTCGACACACATTTTCTACTTGTATCTCACCCTGTATATATATGTGTGTGTGTGTGTGTGTGTGTGTGTGTGTGTGTGTGTGTGTGTGTGTGTGTGTGTGTGTGTGTGCGCGCACGCGAGTGTGTGTATATGTGAAACAGTAAGAATAGATTTAGAGATGATATAGCGTCATATAATAAATGTTCATGTCGGTCATGTTTTATTGAGCTTTATATTTTATTCATTCTGATGAATGATTTTCCTAATTGTAATAAAACTGTTCTGGTTGGTAATGATAAAATGTTTGGTTGTTAATGATAAAACGGCAGAAACTTATTTTAAATGTAAAATCAACTTGAGAAATTATTAATAACAGGTTTATGCTTGGACAATGGAAATCGAAACTAAAATGATACAGGAAATATGAGACTGTAAATGAAGTCTATTGATAACCATTACACACACATAATCCATTATTATGATGCGAAATGTATCTGAAGTTATAGGGGAAAGATACCTTTTTATAACATAAATATTTCTATTTATTAAAATGCACTTCAAACAACGCTTGCTTCATAATAATAACGAAAATCAAATAATTGAACTTCAATTAAAAGCAATGGTATCTACTTAATTGTCATGTCGAAATTAGTATCATATCCAAAAATTATGAAAAAATGATAAAGTAGAAAATTAATTATTAACGAAAATTGTTTTCTAAATAAATTGTAAGTTTTACTTAAATAATATCCAGAAGATATTTTATGATAGCAGGGGAGATAACTGCATGACATCAGGGTATTTCAAAATCATAATGACGAATCACTGGATTGTGAAAGTAAATGTTTTACGTAATAATGTAATAATACATTGCTAATTTCAACATGATAATTAAGTAAATAAAATTGCCTTTAGTTGAAATTCAAATTTTCGATTTTCATTATTATTCTGAACAAGCACCCAATGCTTCATAAGCTATATTTTATTCAGATGTTTCTGACAAAGGGGAAGAGTTGTTGTTTTCTGGGTCAAAATCAATTCATCTAACACTTATGGTTGGCAAGTTTTTGGTCTTGAAATAGTATTTTTTAAACTCCTCACATCAAGTGGCTTCATACATTGTCTGGCACAATTTCCATTAAAAAAAATCTGTATAAGTTGTGGGTCTCAGAAACATCATTAAACCAGGATCTCAAATCATGGTAAGTAGCCACTGATTCCCTAATTAATCACAAAGATGACAGTGTTAATTACAAGGCAGCAGAAATGACTGGTGTGGCAGGGAGCGGATAATTCATTTCTTTTGGTGGTCAAAAGGTGGAAAATGTCACTAAGGCATGTAGAAGTGGTGACCGAATTCAAGTCATAAATATATATATATATATATATATATATATATATATATATATATATATATATATATATATATAATTCACCTGCTATCCCTTTTTAAGAACATAGAATCGTGTATATATATATATATATATATATATATATATATATATATATATATATATATATATGCACACCGGGTTATATATGCACATACATATTTCAGTGGAGTCCCAATTCAGAGACAACACTTCATCAGACCCAAAAAGAATTGATATTAAAATGGGTGTCAAGACAGCATTGGTTTTTATAAGATATTTAGATGCGATCTATTTTCCGAGGAAGAGGGGGTGTATGCTTTGTGAATGTGAACAGTAGAGTTTTTCAGAAGTGTGGTGGGGGAATGGGGGAAGCTGTCATTGGTAGGGAGATGTGTGTAAGGTGATTCTTTTAGCATGGTGGTTATTTATTGCCCTTAATTTAAAATTTCCCATATCCTTATCTATATGAAACAGCACTTCCCTTCACCCTCACCACTACTCTGAAAACTAGAAAACTAAAAACAAATGAACAAATAAAAAATAAAAAATAAAAATGAAGGATAAAGAAATAAAAAATAAAAATAAAATAAAATAAAAATAAAAATAACACTTTTCAAAAGGAAATTAAAGTCACCACCAATAAAAAATATACAATCATAAAAAGAACCTAATGATATGGGAAATTTTAAATCAAGGGTAATAAATAACCAACAAGCTAAAAAAATCACTTAACACCCCCCTGCTAATTTATTATTAATGCTATTATCATTGTTGTTGTTATTATTATTATTATTATTATTATTATTATTATTATTATTATTATTATTATAATAACATCTTGTTTAGTATTTGCAATATTTCCACAGATTAATCTAAATCCAAATTTCGGTTTGATATTATCATTAAAATGCTAGTATTAATACTTATAAAAGTTGTGAGCTTTTACTTTATATACTAGACATAAATTTTAAGTTAAATAACATTTAAGCTGAATATTTCTTTATGACATTGCTTGATTTTCTTTTTCTTCTTTTCGTGCTTCTGTCTCGGAACCTTGACCTATATTTGAGCCCCATCAAAATATCTGTTTGGGCGTTAATAGATTTCGTTGCTAAATCTCTTTTCCTTTTTCTCCGCCCCCCCCTCTTATTTACTTATTTCTATCTTTCCCTGTTCCTTTTCGTTTCTTCTTTTTCTTCATCTCTTCTAATTTGATTGTCCCATTATCACCTTTAAATTTTAGAATCAGATTTCAATTTGATACCTTCTTCACTTGTGCTGATTTATAAATATGATGATAAGCAATTTCTTTCTTTTCTTTTATTTCATTCCATTTTTCTTTATCTGTCTCCAGAAACTGTGTTTTTTATTCACAAATTGAAGTTACATTGGGAGTGGATTATGAAACTCATATATTAAAAAATATTAAATAAATACAAACAAATTATGTTTATTAAAAAACATCTTCACTGGACTTACATAATAAAATATTTACTTGATTTATTATCTAACCAAAGGAGAAACATAGGAATTATGCAGACTTCGGATTGTTACCTTGTGCCGTGAAGAATTAAGATACACATTGGATCCTTTTTACCTCACTGCTACCAAAAACTCCCACTTCGTAATTTATCATACGATTTGGATATGAAGTTCAATATCCATTTTATTTTGAACCAATATATAATTTCCCTTACTCTATGATTTAAAAACTTTAAAAACTTTTACTTATGATTTTCTATGCTTATTGCATTTAGCAAATTAGGTATAAACCATTTATAATATTTGCTAATATTTTTTCCTCTGACGAGATGGGTAAACATCAAAAATCTATAGGTTAAGGAGGTATACTTATTGAAATGTATTCTTTGCCTTGCATATAATAAAAATTTAACCATTTCACATCAAAGAATTTAAATGACTAAATTATTATATATACATATATATACATATATATATATATATACTTAGCAACAAAAATATTTGTAAACTTACTAAATTTCAATATTTTTTCTCATTTCTTAGAATTTAATACACCAAGTTCTTTTTTATATGTTTATAAGTATATTAAGAGGGAAATATAGGAATATATTTTCACAAGATTTAAAAATGAAACAAAGTGCATGAATATTTATTTTATTAAGTCTTACAACTCTTTAGGGATGACCAAATTTGTAAAATCACCAAGATTTTACACACTAACGGCCATGTCATCATTTTGTGTCTATCGTATAATTGTGTATACTTTTTATGGATGCTGATAGATGCTTTAATTGAATCAGGGAAGCAGCGTTCTTTTGCTATGGTTTATATTAATTTTATTAATTAGAGATCTGAGTACATTTTTTTTAAAATAGGCGCTCAAGTTGATCACCCCCCCCCCCAAGAATAAACATCTTTTAACAATTAAAATAATTTCAAGTTGTAGTCGAATTTGCTATTTTATAATTGCCAATAATCAATTTTTATATTTTATGTAAATATTTTTTAAAAATTGGAAAAACTTACTCAAAAATATGTTTAAAACTTCATATTGTGGAATGTTGTAATTTTATTCTATTTAAATCTTTTAAAAATTAATTATTTTTTAGAATTCTATTTTTGTCGTAATTTAACTCATTATAATATATATTATTGAGAAATAAAACGTTGATTTTTTTTTTAAAACATAATAATATTGATTTTATGCACACTTTTTTTATTTACAACTTCAAAGTAAGTGAAATAAAGAATGTGTTTATACACGAGGGGCGTGCAATAAGTAATGCCCCTGACCCACTTCCCATAGCAGTAGAGCAACGAAACTTGGCACAGTTATTAGTCTTTCTCTACATAGGAACCACCCAGAGTTATGCATTTCTCCCATCGTTTGATGCAGCTCTGGAGACCGTTTTTTGTAGAACACCTCAGGTTGGTCCTCCAACCACGACGTGACTTCAGAAATCAAGGCTGCATCATCTGGGAAACGCTTTCCTTTAAAAAACAACTTCATGGCTGGGAAGAGGTGAAAATCAGAGGGTGCAAGGTCAGGAGAGTAGGGAGGATGGGGGAGGATTTCATAAGCAATCACCCGTGCTTCTGATCTGGCGACATGCGAGTTGTGGACCGGAGCATTGTCCTGCAGGAAGAGGGTACCTTTGCTGATCTTGCCCCGCCTCTTGATTTTGATAGCTTCCCTTAATTTCCTCAAAAGTGAAGCATAATAGGCTCCTGTAATTGTGGTACCCTTTGCCAGGAAATCTGTCATCACTACTCCGTCCTGGTCCAAGAAAACTGTGAGCATGACGTTGCCAGTGGAGGGCTGCACCGTTGCCTTCTTTGGAGGTGGTGAGTCTAAGTGCTTCCACTGCATTGACTGGGCTTTGGTTTCTGGATCATAGTGATGGACCCAGAGTTCATCCTGTGTAATCAGTCTTTTGAAAAACTTTGACTCATCTTCTTGGCACATCTCCAAATTCATTCTCGAGCACTCTACGCGTTCTCTCTTCTGGAATGGTGGGAGCAACCTGGGAATCCATCTGGCAAACACCTTATGCATATGAAAATGGTCATGAATGATAGTTTCCACAGACCCTATACTAATCTTGACATCTTGGGCTATTTGGCGAATAGTAATGCACCGATCTTCTAAAATGGCAGCCTCAATTTGATGGACAGATGCCTCATCAATGGGGGACCAGGTCTGGGAGCTGTTTCCACAGACTTCCGGCCATGTTTGAATTCACGATGCCAGCATTTTATAAGGTCATATGATGGGGCATTATCACCATAAGTTTCTTTCATTTCATTAACAATCTCCTGTGGTGTGCATCCTTTCAAATACAAAAACCAGATCACTGCTCGACATTCAACAGGCTCCATTTCACACCTGACTTGGTTAAAACACCTGTAAAACAGAAACCACAATTAGTTCAGAGCTGTAATTTGCCACATAACCCGTAGAGATATAAATCATTGCACATGCAAGGTTTCAGCTAGATCAGACAACTGGAAATGAGCCAGGGGCATTACTTATTGCACATTGCACACCCCTCGTATATATATATATATATATATATATATATATATATATATATATATATATATAACTATTTTTTAATAATCAAAACTCTTCAGCTTTATAAAATGTTGTAATTTTTTTAACCTAAAATTATTTTGTTTAGTTTTTGTAACATGAAATATGGGTGGGTGGAACACCTATAACAAATATTTCCCCTCACATATTTAATGAAAACTGCTTTTGAAATAGAACTTAATTTAAAATTGAATACATATTGAAAATCTCACGAAAATCTAAGTTTTCAGTTGTTTTTTGCTAGATTTTTCTAATACAGCTTCAAAATGATCACTACATAGGAATGTTATTTTAAGACGTTGATAATGTAAACACGATTTTTGTCTCGCATTTTCATTATTTTTGTATGCTGTAAAAAAATTTAAAATATTACTAGTTCATTTTAAACGTCTTCTTTAAAATCTTATAAGATTTATGATAATAATATTAAATTAAATTACAGTTACATTAAGGGGGCCTGATCTCATCCCTGCTATACTAATTAAGAAATGCTCAGCTGAGCTAGCCCCCATACTTTCCAAACTCTACAACAAATGCTTTGCTGATTCCTGCTTCCCTAATAGCTGGAAGATGGCCTCTGTGGTACCAGTGTACAAAAATTCTGGCACAAGGATCAACCCTTTCAATTATTGCACTATAAGCCCCCCCCCTTCTTCACTAAAGTCTTTGAGACACTAATCAATCAAGCACTAGTCCATCACCTTGCAAAAACTAATCTTTCTGACAAACAGTCTGGCATGAAGGGCTGCTAATAAATATCCTTCTTAGACAATAGGACCATCCAGGTTGTCATTGATGGACGTTCATCCAAGCAGCATAACATTAATGCAGAAGAACCTCAGTATTATTCTTGATATTTATCAATGACCTCCCCCGATAATATTGTGTCCGGGATGGGTATATATATATTTTTTTTTTTTACATAGGCGTCACCACTTATCAAGGCTGATAGGCCACTCAAGGATAAGGGTTAAAGAGTGTACAGTAGTCAAAAGGACAATATAGTAATCGATAGTAATGGAAGTTCGGTAAATTTGTTAACTTAAGTGGAACGGCTCATCAGAAACTTGTTCACGTTGGACTTGAAGACAACCATATTATAGACAGCTGGAAAGCAGGAAAACGGAAGACAATTCCACAGGCGTGCAGTTCTAAGAAAGAAGCTTTGATCATGGAATCTATGTTTAGGTTTAGGCACAGATAAAGAGTGGGGAAAATTATTGATAATGTTTTCAGCTAGTCTAGTGTTTCTTGTGAAAGTTTGGCGAGGGGGGACCATAGATTGAAGCTCAGTCAAACACCTTCCATGAAAATTTGCTGATGATGCAACACTACATAACATGCATGAGGGAAGAATGGATGTACACAAATCCAAGACAATGGCTGAATCCTTAGAAAATGATGTCCAGACTATAGTGGAATGGGGTCGTAAATGGATGGTGACATTTAATGTAAGACTAAGCTGCTTTTCTTTAACAATTACAAGAAGCTTCTTCAACCACCGATAACCATGACAAATAACTCCCTACTTAAGAATTCTTCCTTCAAACTCCCTGGTTTAACATTCACAGGAAATATGAACTGGAATAAATACATTGAGGACATTGTGAAGGCTGCTGCAAAGAAGATGGTCTCCATCTATCATGTTAGAAACCTGCTCAAACCTGAGAGTATCCTGTACCTCTATAATGCCACCATTTGCCCATGTATTGCTGCCACATCTGGGCTGATGCATGTACCACTAGTCTCTCCCTCTTGGATAGGGTCCAAAAAAGGTCTCCAATCTAATAGGTCCCACTCTGTTTACTAGGCTCCAACCCCTGTCTCCTCACCGCAAGGTTGCATCTCTGTACCTGTTTTACAAGTATTTTAATGAAATGTGCTCTGATGAACTCATTGGACTTGTACCCCCTCGACGTACATATCCCCGACAAACCCGCTTAGCAACAAAATCATACCCCTTCACTGTTGAGGTCCCTAAATGTCAGAAAGTTTCCTACTCAAATAGCTTATTCCCTTGAACAGCTAGATTTTGGAATTCTCTTCCTGCTACCTACTTCCTAAACTGTACTGATATGCAGAAGTTCAAATGCAACACAAACCAACATCTTTATCTTTCTTAGTCATGGTCCCAAATAGTAACCCCTTATGTCCAAGTGAGTAAAAAAAAAGGGGGGGGTTAAATCTGTGTCTTGCATTAGAGGTACCTACAACTCTTCAAAGATGAATATATATATATATATATATATATATATATATATATATATATATATATATATATATATATATCAAAACCTTCACAAAGTTCAAAATATCGAATGAAAAAAAAAAAAAGGAAAAAATGAATTTGAAGAAGAAAACGGAGATATTTAAATCTGTAAAAACAGAAACTTTATAAAACTTAAAAAGAAATAAAAAATAATAGAATTCCAAAACAATGTGAATAATATCTTTCTCTGTACATAGTTTATATAAGGCAGAATTTGCGCCACAATTTCACAGCATCTACGGATGTGATGCCACTGAGCAAGACGCATGAATATATCAGTTCCGAAAAGAAAACATAATTTACATTCATAATAATAATAAGTCAAGGCAAGTTACTGCTAAAATCAACTGACCCATACGAAGCAAGACAAGATTTCTTTTTGATTGCATCAACATAGATCCTTGCCTTATAAATATAGGACACAGGAAAACGTTAATAACCAAAAGACATAGAACATTCTGAGATTATCTTTTGCCATAAGGAACATCTATCATCAAATTATGCTATCAAAACACTGAAATAAGAATATCAAAAGAGAAAAAAGGAAAGTATAACAAACTCTCATCGACTTATTAGTGAGAGGAGAAAGCATTAAGACGCCATGGGGATCAGTAAACTCAGCAAAAATCACTTTTGTAGAACATAAGAATGCCTAAATAGTCCAGCAGAAATAGGTGTATCTTATTTAGGAATATTTCTGTCAAACTCAGGAATCTGCACAGAATTTTGTACGGAACCCTTTATTTAATCCATGGGTGTAGCATGCTCTCGTTCTGTCAGACATGACAGACAATTCTAGTATGAATTTTAGTATAAACAAGGATCTATAGTGATAGGTATTAAGATTACACATCTAAAAACAAAAATTAGTTTTAGGCTCTTAAAGTTCATACCAGAATCGTCTGTAAAAAATGTACATAAAATAGTTGGTAACACTCAGTTGTAAGTTACACTCTTCTGGAGATTGAAGGTTCAATCCTCAGTGCTGGTGAGACTCAAAATACAATTGTTAATTATTTAGGATTTCTACCCAATCATGGATGACGGAATGAGAGCATGGTAACCCTTGTGGATTAAATAAAGGGTGTTGTTCGAAATTCCATGCAGATTCCCAAGTTCAACAAAATGATTCCCAAGTTTAACAAGATACACCTGAAGAAAGTCGGAGGTTACATCGACAAAACGTTGTGAAAATAACACTCAATGATGAGAACAGTAGTCCAAGAATCCAAATAATACAAATGTCGTCTTGTATTTGTCCATTATGATAACCCAATCATGGATGGAGAGGATTTGACAGATAGAAAATTTCCCCAATCAATAGAACCAATAAGAAAATAACTAAGGAAGTTTCTTTAAGTCTTCACTTAAAAAGAAAATCACTTTCTCATTTTTTCTTTGTATGTCTAGTGTCAAGAGGAATTTCCATGAACAAAGTTTCTTTCCAAGAACTTCCTGTTCGTGGAACACGATACCATGAGACTATTTTCTTGTAGACTATGACATAATTATCTTCAAATCCAATGTCCACAAATATTTCTTATAAACCACTTCCATAAGTAATCATATTTTATTAATCCAATTCATCATTTTCAATCCTTTCATAATATTCTTCATCATTCCACTAACAATCAATCCATCTCAGTAACCTTTATCCTCGAGTAATTTTTTTAGTCTTAATAAGTGGTTATTTATTAGTAAAAACAAAAGTCAGGTATGAATTATGTGCTCTCTCTATTCCCCCCCTCTCTCTCTCTCTCTCTCCTGGTGATGTTTGAAAGGATAAATAAAGAACAAAATTTGTATATAATAGTCGTCCACATTAGTTAATTGCCACTTATAATGATCTAGCCATGGAAATAAATGACCCCTAAAGAATTCACCACCAACTCCATTTGAATAAGCTAAAAGTAAGTTTTTCAGTTTTCAAATTTTCATCCTTTAATTGCACCACCACCACCACCATCATCATCACCACCACTATCACAACCACCAAAATACCAAAAAGCCTTCTACTCTAGTAGTTTATTCCTTCAAACTGCTAGATGTTGGAATTCCTTCCCTTTTTCCTGCTTCTCTGATTGTACTAACATGCAGAAGTTTAATGTAATGTGAACAGACATCTTGCTGCTCAACTCCCTACTTAAAGTATCCCTGTAGGTTCCTAATAATAGCCCCTTGCATCCCATGACAATTTACCTAGTTTGGGGTGAATAAGAATAAAGCACAACAAGTTCAACCCTTCCTCACCGACGGCAACGTGATAATGTCAGAGGTACCAGACTAATAGGGCTCTGGTGAAAATCCAGGAGGAGTTGGTATCAGGATTTGTCATCTTCTGGTCGCCTCTGTCTCTGCATGTGACAAGCAAAGATATGTCAGGCACAGGATTGTAAATGAATGGAGTGAAAGTGACAATGTTGCTTCTGTGCCATTCATTTATATATTTTGAGTTAAACATTCCCCAACTTCATATGCAACCGCTGCGTCTTGCTGCTCTCAGTGTCAGAAGTAAAACCTGCAATCCTGCAGGTTAACTTTAAACAATGCAGAGGAATTTATACAGACTAGATAATTATGAAGAACAATCTCTATGGGCTCTATGTAAAAGTCCAACTCACTTAAAAAACAAAACGATAAAAATCATCATCATCATTATATGTATCATTTATTCCACGTTGAATGATTGTTATATTCAGTTTAATGTATATTTTACATGTTAACATTTAAGAAATTAACTTCCAAACTAATCTGTAGCAGAAGTAGTGATTGCAGATGACCACAGTCGCAGTGACAGTTTCCCAAATCCCGTTATGTTAGCATTTGTTAACTTGTGATCTATTTATGTTTTTACTCATCTTTTCATTCGCCAATTTAACTATATATTTATTAATTGTTAGTGCTGTTCCAAAGAATTACTATCGCCAAAATGCATTGCATGTAGCCAGGAACGGTTCTACATCCTCTTGTACTTGTTAAAGGCTTCTTAAGCCAGACTTACTTAGTTTTAGTTATTAAACCGTCGAAGTTAGAGTAGCTGTCACTGGAATGACTATGATAGTAAACTTGAAAATTTTTATATAAAATATATTAATGTACACCTACCATAAAAATTGACAACAAAAAACAAAATAACAAATGTTTGCAAAAAAAAAAAAAAAAATTATTTAGAGTGGATGATTTTTTCCAGATTAACTTCAAAATTTACTCTGTTTTTTTGTTTCCCCTCACCACTTGAAATGTTTTTTTTTTTTGTGGCAGGACGAATGTATATTTATTTATGTACAAATAAATACACATTGGCCTTTATTATAGAATAGAGGCTTGTCCATTGGATTTAAAATTGTATAATTCTCTGATTTTTGGTCACTATAAAAATATCTATGATTATTTCCCTAGAAATGAGGGTAGGTATAATAGATTATGGAAACATGAGCACCTACTGTTAGCATTGGACTTAAGATTGACTTAAGGATTAAGGTAAAGCTCCATTGGTCATATTGTTCAACTATTCTGATCAGCCAATCAGCTAACGGCTTGAGCTTGTTTTATTGTCTATAGGATTGGGGCATTGGAGTGCATGCTTAAACAGAACTACAGATAAATCAATGATACACACACTTCAATAACAGCACGGAACTACAAAGAGCGAGCGCATAATAAACTTCATAGACTTTATCAATCAATTATTATAGGTAAAAATGTCCCTTTGAGTAGCAAAAGTGTTAAAGTGAAATGAGCTCACATTTATGTGTGAGAAAAGAGGTTTATAAATTGGATCTCTCTTACATTTGACTGAAAATCAAAATTTCCTAGCTTTCTCCTTAAGAATGATATTAATCATTTTGACTTTTTTCTTCTCATCTTTCCCATTCATATATACAGACTGAACTTCTCCAAAACACAACCCATACATCTACTTTTATATAAATCTCAGCTGTCTGTGTGTGTGTGTTAGTGTGTTTGTATGTCTGCTAAAAACTTTTGTCATATCGTTAGAAAGAGCGATCTCTCAGACACATCATATCGGAAAATAAGAAAAAATCGTTAATTATTTTATGTAAAAATGTCGTTTTGTTTGAAGGGTGGGGTCAGATAAAAACATTGGTTTCAATACTGTTTGTTAATTGTGCATGTGTGAATGGTCGATTCATTCTTTCATTTTAAAAAGCTAAATTTGCAATGTCATAACATCTGTGTCATCATGGTCCAATCGATAATGTGTTCACTTAAGAAATTAACTTTTACAAGTTTGTGTCCATCACGTTACATTTTTTTTTTCTTTTCTTTTTTGCTTACAAATTTTGCTACCAGTTTCGTTTCTGGCTGATGGTACCTAAGTCCGTTTTTTTTTTAATTGACTCTATAAATTAAAATATATCTAATCGTATTTTATGACTGGGCAACGCCAGGCGCTCCCTCCACCGCTAGTCTATTATATAAAGGCCAAAGACAAATACTCACAAAGTTGATATTTTCTTGATTGGCGCTACCCCAGATGTATAAGATGTAAAATTTTAAAAATGTATTCATCTACTAAGGATCAACTGACCTTAGCTTCATGGGGGGGGGGGTCTAGCTCAAAGGAAGTAGCAAAAATCTTTTTTATCATTTTTTAAATATAATTTTTCTTTCTTGTTAAAAATTACTTTTTGTTTTAATGGTGTTCAGAGGGGGGGGAGGTAAATATGATAATTTTACTTTTTGTTTAAATTTCAAAAATCTATGTTTTTTTAAGGAATATAATTTATTGTTTACTTATTATGATCAAATAATAAACATGAAACCTGAATAATTTAAAGAAAATCTTTAATTTATTTTACACCTGGGCAACACCAGGTTCACTTAGTAATTCATTTTTTTATCACGAGGTTATGTTTCTTATGCCGATTCATTCCTCAAAAAATCTATATAAAGGAAAGTTGTGTGCATGTGTGTGTGTGTGTGTGTGTGTGTGTGTGTGTGTGTGTGTGTGTGTGTGTGTGTGTGTATGGAGAGAGGAATGAGCTGGCCAGTGGGAAAGAGAGGGAGGAATTAGAATGCTCAACTACTGAGCTATGTTTCCAGATGTCAACAAATCTGTTTATTTTTCTAAGAAGAAATGATTTGTTGAAATGTTATTATCTCCCTTGCCGGTGCAACCTTAAATATTTCTCTGTAAACATTCTTTTTTATCTATAAAAATTTTTCGGATCGGATTTTTTCGATTTTAAATACTTATCGGACAAATTTCTGTATAAAACATATTTAAGAACACAGCCAGACATATAAATTAGCTTTGTATGAAATTTGCAAAAGATAAATTCAGCCGTTTCGGAACCTATAAGGAAGGAAGGAACTCACACACCCACACACCCACACACACACACACACACACACACACAAAGTGACTTTTATATAAGAGTAGAGATAGAGATCCTATAGGTGACACTTTTTGGAACACGCTGTACAAACAATGAAAATTATTTGTCCACTAAATACCTGAACTTGAAAGTTGTTATGAATCATCCTCTACTTGTGCAAATATTCTTAAAGGGATCATATCTTTTTTCTTTAAAGCTGACTCACACATGTGCACGTATGTGCAAAGAAGAATGAAACTCCTTACTTAAAATTAATGTACTTCCCCACTGAATTGAACTAAGGTTCAAATCATTCCTTGGCGTTTTGCCTAGAAGCAAAGTGTAATATCAGTTCTGATACTACACTTTATCTTTTCTGGCCTTAGTTAGTGTAGGAGAAATTTTGTTCCAATCTAGAGCGCCCCTTTAAGTAAAGCTAGATTTTTCTCCACATGAAAAACTGACCTTGTGTTTAATTTTGCCCTCGTAGGGAGACAAGTAAATAGAGGACATAAGTTATATAATCGTTAAAAATTTCAGCAAATTTTGTTCAATTTAAAATCTCCTTGTGGGAGCTAATCTCGTATAAAAATTAAAACTTTTCTAAGACTATAACTGCAGTTGTGAAAGGTATGTAACCTCACATTTTTTACCATATCAATATGTTTTGTTTAGTTTGAAGCATGAACTTTGTGCAGAAGGCTTTGCTTCTTTAAAATTACATCTTGAAAATGAAAAACTGCATATTTTTGAAAATCTTTATTCATAAAAATAACCACCTTTGCTCTCTGTAACTTGATTCCATCTGTCAACGAGTTTATAAATGTCTCACTTGAAAATTTAGGTTTTGATGTAAAATTTGAAATATCTCATGTCTAATCTCCTCTTGTGATGTTAACCTAAAGCCTCCTAAATGTTTTTGTAATACTCGAAATAAATAATAACCCAAGGTCAAGACAATATGCAGGATCTATGCAAGATGGGACAAGATTTCCCAACAAAATTCTCCTAGATTTTTGGTCAGTAATGCTGTGTGAGAATGAGCATTACCATGATTAAAGAAAATCGTTTTGGGGTTATGGTTAAGAATTGTAGAAGACTAGGATATAAATACCCTAAACTCGCTACAAGAAAAAATAATGAAACGAATTGAATGAAGGAAACAAAGAACTCAAATGCTGGAATAAAATAAACGTCATTTATTTTCTGTTGAGAAATGAAAGTCTTGGGTGTACACGTGTTCATTCAGCCGTTAACGACTATGCGCATGGAAGGAAAGGGGAATGCAATAGAGAAACGCGAAGTGGCAAGCCGGCCTGTAGAAAGAGAGGGTTAAGCTCAGTAGAGAGTCGCGCACATGTCTGTGTTGATGGACCAAGATGAAGGGGAGATAGAGTGAGAATGTCCATCCAGTTCATGGAGAGGGAAAGCATATAAAGTGTACGTACGGTCTGATAGCTTTTTGTCCCATATAGTAGCAAGTGGTGTGAGGTACGCGCGTGCATGCGCATGCCGAAATGGTGGTGGCTGGTGCGCCGACCAACCACCTCGGAAGGCAGGTTGGAAAAGGAAGAAGCCGCTTATTGCTCTTTCTTTTATAGGTGTTTCCGGTGGTCTTTTGCGCATGTGTGGATTTCCTTTGAAAGGAGAAGTGACGTTGTCCATTTGTGAGTACATGTGTGAACGATAGCGTGTGCGTATATATACACATGAATGTGAGTGTATGTACGCGAACGTGAATATATGTACGTGTGTGGACGTGGGCGCGTATGTTTGTGTGTGCATATGTATATTACAAGTAATATAGCTTGAGATGTGAGCGCATGTTTTTGTGTGAGACTAGAAAAGGCTCGCACAGAATATTGCAGAAAAATATGAACGATTCTTTAATAATCTGAAAGAAAAAGTTATAAATTAATCATGGTGATGTGTTTAAAGTAATAACAACAGCCATAAAATAAATTACAATCATTTAAAACGCTACAAACCGGCAAAAACCTTTTTTTGGGTGTTCTGGTAATTAGTGATATTGGATTTGGATGCATATAAATAGTATTTAAAAAAGAACTTTTCACATAAGGTTAGGTTAAATCAGAAAAAAAATTAGAAGATAAGTTAAAAGAGGCTGATGTATACAGGAAGTTATGTTATGGGAGGAAGTATGTGGCAGAGAAACGAGATTAAGCCTCTCTTTTGAGTGTTCAACATCAAAGAGAACAGATGTCTGTTTTGGCAACACTTCTACCACTCCATAGAGGTTGGCCAAGAAGAATCATTTTATCTAAACGTACTTGCTGCAAATTGTGGTAAAACGTAAACCAAATCACAGAGTAAATAATGGAGTCAATTGTTGTTCTCTTAAATTGTAACATTATTACAGTTTCCAGGAAAAAGAGGAGGAATCAGAAACTGGCGTGTAAACTCATAACCCCCCCCCACACACACACACACACTCATACACGCACTCTCACACATACACACAATCTTTTAATGGTTGTATAAAAACCATAGAATAAAAGTCCTTTAATCAATCATTTATTTTTATCACGATCGATCCATTTTTGGTCTCTGCTTACATTTCTTCAAGTGTAACTTACGGTTAATTAAATTTGTTCTGTGAACAAACCCAAGTTCTTACTTTGCTTCATTGGCTGATTTGAAAGCATTCACTCTTCCATGCAATGTTGAAGCTGGACCACTATGACTGTCAAAAGGAGGAGGAGTAACCAATAATATTGCATAAAGGAAAAAGGAAATAAAAAATAAAACAAGATTACAACACACTATACACAAGTATCAGAATTCACTTATACACCTTAAAAATATCCTTTACTTTCTAAAGTATAAATTTCTCATTTTTCAGCAAAATAAGGGAAATAACTCACGTTTTTATGACAGATATATACTCTCTGAATTATTGGTGACCCGAATTTTTACTCCCAAACTTAACAACAAGAAAGTATTTTTCTGAAATATGCATAATTAATAAACATTTTGAAAAAGTTCATTGATAAACTATTTTCCCTGCATTTCTATACATTTTAAAATTAGTGGCTTAGATAAATAGCAATATACAGGTTCATGTGTTATGATAGAGGTGTCCATCACACTTTTTAAGATCCAGTGTGGAAATCGTTTTCAGGTCCTGTTTTTTTTTTTTTCTTTTGACTGCATGTTTCTTGTGTGAAATCATTCAATACTTACCATAGATATTCGTATTAATGTTGATATTGTTAGATATGAAGATTTAATACTAAGGATACTTTTCTTGAAATAAACAAGTGAAAAAAATGTTATTAAATATTCCCCATTTTTAAGACTGCTGAACCTTCTGACCCATCGTTCTGCTAAGTTTTTGATTAGCAAATGGTTAGTTTTGGAACCTTAATTCTATAGTATTTAAATTAAGCACGCACACATACACACACGCAAATATATTTTATCACGTGGTGTGTGGTATGTTTTATGAATATAAGATTTATTCTTGTTAGTTTTTATGAAACGTTCATCCATAACCCCCAAATATATCCTTTTATTTTTATTGAAAGCATAAAACCCTTTTTCTCGGTTTTCCAAACATTAAAAATATCAATTTTCCTTCCTCTGAATTCAGCAAAGCAAAATTTACTGGCATGACTAGATCAAAGCTTATTCCCACCCTAATCTTAACCCCAATCTGTGATGCTTTGCCCCACATGAAATTCGAAATCCTGAATCATTGGAACTTCTAAACCTGAACTCAAAACCCAAATACGGTTTCCATATCTATTTTTGCAGAGATTGACTCTAAATACTTTCCATGGGCGAGGAGGGATGCCACAGTCTGCAGTAAATCAAATGAATATTTTGGATGTCGAAGAAAACGTCTACCCTCAAGGTTTGGTATAATGGTCATATCTGAATGTATATATCCTGTACCGGACAAAACAGGTGAAGCTAGGGCAGTAGTGCTTGATATATCTAAAGCCTCTGACAAGTTCTGACATGCAGGTCATCTAATGAAAATTTATTTGCATAATATTATGTTACATAAGATCTTTCCTATTCAAAAAAATCCAGGTTGTCCTTACATCCAAACAACATTACATTAATGCAAATGCATTCCAAAGGTCAATCCTTGGATTATTATTGTTCCTGATTTTCATAAACAACCTCCCTGATAAAATTGTGTCCGAGATATTTGTTGATGACACCATGATCTACTCTCAACATGTGGGAAATACTGATGTGCACATATCCAATACAATAGTGAAACCCTTAAAAATTCTTGCCCAGTCTGTAGTTGAATGAAGGCATAAATGAATGCTAACATTTAATGCTATAACACAAAGCTCGTTTCCCTTAAAAATTATAAGAAACCTTTTCGGCCACAGATTGGCATGTCTAATAGCACCTTATTTGAATGTCCAAACTCCTTAGCCTAGCATTAACAGATAACATAAATTGAAACAAATACGTTGAATATTCTGTCAAGGCTGTTGTAAGGAAAGTGGGCTCTCTCTATCGAGCTAGAAAACTTTTCACACTTGTCAGTATCCCATATCTCTACAAGGCCACCATCAGCCCATGCATGGACTATTGATGTCACATCTGGACTGGTACACCAACCACTAGTCTTTCCTTTTTAGAGTCTCTAATTTAATAGGTCCTTCACTATCCACCAAGCTCCACTCATGTGGGAATCGAGTTCTCCATGCAAGCAAACACACAAACACAAATGAATGACTGTAAGGCAACCACGATTATTGCCCTTTAACTCTGGTAATATCATCCTTGCCACAAGACGGCGATACAATCTACTTCCACATTCGGTTTGTGCAATTCTTTTTCTTTTCACTGGAATAATGCAGACTTGATGAAAACACTTCCCGGTTTGGCAAACAGTCAAACCATTCCAAACCACCATCCGACATCTCATCAAGGATTCTTGAGGCCAAAATGCAAGTAACATTACTCATACATTTTTTTATTATGAGCATTTACAATCTTTAATTTGTATCTACAATGTAAATAAATTTACTTGGTTGAAATTATAATACTGTGTCTTCATTTCTTAGCAAAGGAAACCATTTGACTTCTCTTTAATCTATAGGATGATTTTGCCAACTACATTAAAAGGTGACTTTATCCTCTACACTCATGTTCCATTGCTGAAACGATGCATCCTTGTGCCTGTTTTACAAATACTGCAGTAGAATGTTGTTGTGGTACTCCCTCAACTGAAATACACCTAATCAACCTGACAATCAGCTAAGTCCCATTCTTTTATTGTAGAGGTCCTCAGATAACCTTGGGCTTTCTATCTAATAACTTCTTTTCTCACACTGCTAGCCTTTACAATTCCACCCCTGCTACTTGTTTTGCTGGCTGTATCAATATGCAGCAATTTAAATGTAATTTGGACTACATAACTCCTCACTTAGAGAGTCCCTTATAAATATAGATCCTAACTTTCAATACCTCCTTATGTTTCAGTGAAATAAGAGTATTTTTGTTATTTTGATTCACCCAAAATAATCCATACAGATGATTTGTTTATAATGGTGAAGGCTATGTAGAACCATCCACACTTTTTGGCACCACTGCTAAACTCAGTCAGTACAAATGATTACCACAAGACAGAGCAGACAGTAGACCACTAGTACTACACCAGTTTTCCCTCCTTGATGGATGTCTTAACAAAAACAAAGGGTTCATCTCTGGGTTTTAACCGGGGCCCCCAGATACTAATCTGGAAATTTCTATCCAATACATACAGTGCCTAGTATTCCCAAATAGCAACCTATCTAGTATTGTTGGCCTGGCTCATCATTGCTTAACATCGGTGTCAACACGATTACATGAGTATGCTATATATATATATATATATAATTATATATATATATATATATATATATATATATAATTATTTCCACAGCCAGACAATGTCATAGCTCACAAGAGCCATGACAGCCAACATACAGGAAGTTTAAGACTCAAGTTTTGCCTTCATTTTGCGCTCATCAGTTAGACACATCTCAGGATTTGAAACCCAAGCCTCTTGCATGTGAGGCGAGTACTCTACCAACTGAGCAAACATGCCATACACACAATAAAGCCTATTAACCGACACAGATCAAGCAAATCGCAACAAAATCCGACAGTGGATTGAACCTACCTTGTACTGAACAAGGGATGTGTTCATTGCAACCAGCTATAACTCAAGCCAGCATCTCACAAGTAAGAATTTTATACATGTAAGGATGATGCCATCACGACACAAGTGAGCAATCAGCAAAAGAATCTTCAGAATATGAGAGAATATATAAGTATTTCCACAGCCAGACAATATCGCAGCTCACAAACGTCTTAGATTTCCAGTTTGTTGGTTGTCATGGCTCTTGTGAGTTGCAACGCTGTCTGGATGTGGAAATAATTATATATATATATATATATATATATATATATATATATATATATATGAAGGAGGCTAAGATTTTTCAAATTAGAATTTACAACATTCATTATTTGAAACAAAGGATACAGATAAAAAAATAATTTAATTTTTAATCCGTATCGAATAATAAATGTTGTAAATTCTAATTTGAAAAATCTTAACTTAAATTGATGCTCTATCTCGTATATTGAGTATTTTGATCAAGATAGGATTGTCATATAAATATTAGAATATTAATATTTATATATCCCATTTAATTTCCAAAATTCTTCATTTTGCAAACTTGAATTTCTGAACCATATATATATATATATATATATATATATATATATATATATATATATCGTCTTTTTACCTTTACTTTTGTAATACTAACTTTTTCTCCTCTTCTGACGAGAAGCATTTAGCTTTGAAATGTCATAGTCTAAATGAGTTTCTCCCTCATTTTTCTTTCTGTAACCCTTATTGATTTGATAATATAATAAAATAAATTTCATTTAACAGATATTTTGAGTTTAAATAAAATACTTGAATCGATGAGAGAATTTCTATAGAAAGCAGGGAGATAAAGCTTTATGAAGACTATCATTTCACAAAACACCTAAATTTATATCCCCTGCTCCAACAGACACCTGAATCCACCACTATATATTAACGACTATACACCCGTCATAAAAATAGCAGAAACAAAAATTATATTCATATAAAATAATGTCTGAATCAGTGAAGTTAAAAAAGAAAAAAAAGCAAAATAAAGAGAATATCTCAAACTGGAAGGTTAAAAAAAAGTCAACAACATATAAATAGAAAATAAAAAAAGAAGAAAACATCTCATTATAGAAATAGATTAAATGTGAAATGGTTTTTTGACTTGCTATTTATTTTCTTAATTCTCCTAAATACTTTAAATAGACTTGTCCTACAGTTGTTTAAATCATAACAGCTGGATTATTTGGACTTTTGTTCTCGTCTTCCGGTTTAGCGATGGGTGCAATAGCAATGACGTCACATTTTTTTTTCACATTCTTTTCCTCCTTTGCAGTACAGGTTCAAGCCTGCCTGCCTACTACCACTTTTTTTTTTTTCTCAACAGACACCTCTAAAAAAAATGAGCATGATGAGCTCAGGCCTTACTTGTCTTATGATCATTTGGAGCTGATTGCTAGTTTCAAGGCTATGCCTTATGGTACTAGCTTTAGATTATGGAATCTGTATAAAAATGTGAGGTAATTGGTTATTCTTACCAGTTTTGGGAATCAGTTTTCTAATTGTTTCCATTTTCGTATTAATTTGGGTTCATACCGATTTGATATAACGTTTCTGAATTTTTGAGATGAGGATTGATAATTTACATTTGAAGAATTTGGACTACTGTTCTCATCTTGAATGCTATGTGAGACAGCATTTCGGCCAATGTAACCTCTGACCTTCTTTAGATGTATCTTGTCAAAAGAAAGACGAGAAAAATTTGATGAGTTCGACAAGATACACCTAAAGAAAGTCAAAGGTGACATCAACCAAAATGCTGTGAAAATGACACTCAAGGTGAGAACAGTAGTCAAAACAATACAATTAATATAAATTATCAATCCTCATCTCAAAAATTGAGAAACATAATAGCAAATCGGTGTTGGATGTATATATAAAAAAATTAACCTTTTTTCTCCATTGTACAGTTGATGATATTGTAATTATTTAACGTTTGTTACATTTACAAATTTTGATATAATTTTTCATATTTAAAATACTTTTCATTTTGTTTATATGTTTTCAAATTTTTATATCGACAAATATTTGCATTATTTTAAGTTATTTGCGTAAAAAGTGTTCTGTACGTAATAAAAGAACGTTTATTCTAAATTTTATGAGAATACAAGGTTTTGAAATTTTCAAATATATACAGATATTCCCGAAAAATAACAATTTATTTTTTTGATTTATACATATTTATTAAACAGAAATTGCAATATATTACAAATGGAAAGAATAACATAAATATGGAAAATGCCAACGTCAATAAAATTTTAAGAATATAATAAATAATTATTAATTAATAATATTTCTTTTTTTTTGAAACCAATATGCAAGTATTAGGAAGTTTCGTAAGATGTTCTGCTGGCTCCAAGCATTTCCATGAATGGTGGCGATGGGAAGGCACTCGTAAAGTCAAGACAATTCACGATGGTCTCCAGTCACGTCATTAACAAACCAAGGCTGTTGAAAAAATTTAATTCCAGAAAGAATGCTATCATAGTCTCTATTTACTCGTATTCTCACAAGGGCAGAGTTAGATATACAATGTCAGTTTTCAATGTGGTGAAAATTCAACTCCTCAAATTGGATATGGACAAAAAAAAAAAAAAAAAAATATGTTGTCTCAGTCTAGAAGGATTTCTTCTTCATTGTCTGAGGACAGAACAGATATTACACTTTAATGCTAGCCCAAAAGCAAAAAAAAAAAAAAAAATTCTATTGCATAAATTTAAAAGACATCTTAACCTTTTGGTTAGGAGCAACGTGTAGTATCTGCTCTAATACTACATCTTTTCTATTTTAACATAAGCAGGAATCTTTCTTAACTGAGACGATTTAAATTTTTTCCTAATCCAGAATGTGCTTTTTTTCCCCACATTAAAAACCGACCTTGTATCTCGTGAGGAGGCAAGTGAATATCGACGTCATCATCGATAATAAATTCTCAATAAATGATGGCCCAAGGGAGATAACTCCATGTTTCTTTCAGCTACAACACAACAACGATTATGTCCAACTGAGTGAATGAATAAACTATAAGATTTAAAAATTAAAAGAAGAAAAAGAAAAAAGTAGACAGGCTGGTAACTTTTCAACTGAAGAGTCGTCTGCAGCTTTACTCTAAATGTAGAGCTGCCAATCAAGCGCTATGGGATCATCTCCCCACCTCCATCTATGATAGGGATCCTCACAAGGAATGTGCTTTGAGAACAAATCATTTGTTTTATTCATCGAAAATTTTCGAAATATACAATTTTAATGAAATTACCCAATAAACTAATGGAACCTATGTAGGGTGTTGCTCAGGAAAATTGAAAAAACCTAAGAAACTCATGTTTCCACTTCTAAAATATTTTTACTTAATTATATTTTGACAAACTTAAGTGTCCCTCTACAGAGCCACCACTTATCCATGTATGAAGTATTGTTACCACATCTGCGTTGATGTATCTACCACTAGTCTCCAATCCAATAAGTCCCACACTATCAACCAAAGCTCCAACCTCTGTCCCATCACTGCAATGTTACATTCCTATGTCTATTTTACAAGTACTTTAATGGAATTATGCACTGAAGAACTCATTGTATTTATGTCCCCTTGATATACATATACCCGATAAACCCGTGTAGCAGCAAGCAAATTTCATCCCTTCACTGTAGAGGTTCTTAGATGCCAGAAAACCTTCTACTAGATTCCATGAACAAAGCTTCTTTCTGTGGACCTCTCTTCTGTTCGCCTGTTTTCCACCTGACTACAACTTGGATGTCTTCAAGTTCAATATAAACAAATTCCTGATGAACCGCCCCCTTAAGTAAGACACTTTATCAATTCTCCAATACTAACAATTACTATGATACTATCTCATTGATTACTGTAACACGCAATAACGCTTATCCTCGAATGGCTTCCGGGCCTTGATAAGTGGTGACTACCTTGTAAAAAAAAAAAAAGAAGAAAAGTTTCTTCCCTCCGACTGCTAGGTTTTGTAATTCTCGTCCTGTCTCCTGCTTTCCTGACTGTACTAGCATGCAAAAGTTAAAATGTAATGTGAACAGACATCTTGCTGATCTTCTCACATAGTCACCAGTAGATATCGTCCCAAATTGTTGCCCCTTACATCCAATGCTTTGTTTATGCATCCTCATAGCAATGTACTTACATGCAAGTGAGGTATTTAAAAAAAAATTTTTTAAGAGGGATTTAAAAGTCAATTTCAATCAAACATATCATTGTTGGTTCTGTCAGTTTTCATCCAATGATGAGAGCACCTCAGGTAGAAAGCAATGAACCTATCCCTTTCCATTAAGACATTATAATTCCTAGGAGGATGGTCTTCTTTTACTACTACTACTACTACTACTACTACTACTACTGCTACAGTCTAACGTCCTTTTTACATGACTTCTAAATAACACAAAACTATTATGTTTCCTTTTATTCTAGTACTAACCCTAAGTCCAAGTGGCAATATTTTCTTTTAAAGATGGAAACAGTGTACACACAATAAGAATACTGGGATTGCGAAAAGTCATTTGATAGTTTAAGGGATAATGATAAAAGTCGATTTTGCCTGAAAATGTCCTGCACGGTCCCATTGGCACACTCTCATACATTAAAATGCCGCAGACAACAGACAATAAACCTATTTCAGCTCCAAAAAGAAACAGTAATACCTAGGAAGATAGTTTCCTCATTTCGTTTATGGAGTTCTATCTCACAAATCCTAGGAGGAGTGTGTGAACAAACAAACAGGAACCACAACTTTCTATATTTCTATCTATCTATCTCTCTCTCTCTCTCTCTCTCTCTATCTCTCTCTCTCTCTCTCTCTCTCTCTCTCTCTCTCTCTCTATATATATATATATATATATATATATATATATATATATATATATATATATATATATATATATATAAATGTAACCTTGTCTGTCTATTTGTCTGCCTGTGTGAGTAACGGTCTTTACCAAACCTTTCTATCAATTTTTGGTCTACAAACTTAAAACTTGATATATGGGGTATTTGGATCTGTTGAACAAATTTTATTTGGGTTTTACCCAGTAAAAATAGAGGCTGGAGATTGAAACAGAATTAAAATTTCCACTCTTCCATCCAGTATGCTTTGAATAGATCCGTTACACCCACCATTTGAATAGGGAAATTTTTCCCAAAATATAATGGATATTGTCACAGACCACACTAGTAAGACATTTGTTGAATAAATATATCTGTATATAGAATTAAAATTATTATTTTGGGTATTTTTCATTATGCATCACTTTTCTATAAAGCAAAGGTGTAGTCTGGTACACTCAGGAGTTACTTCCTTTGAATCATATTCAAGGCTTTTGACAGGGTATGGCACGATGGTCTTCTAAGGAAAATTAGATCATATGGAATCACTGGAAGAATTCATAATGTAATTAAATCCTTCTTAAGTAATAGAAAAATCAAAGTTGTCCTCGACGGTCGTACATCCAAACAATATGACATAAATGCGGGAGTACCTCAGGGGTCTATCCTTGGACCTCTATTATTCCTGATATTCATAAACGACCTCCCTGATAAAATTGTTTCGGAGATGGGTATATTTGCCGATGACACCACTCTCTATAACAGATATGAGGGGAAAACAAATGAACACATATCCAAGGAAATGGCAGAAACACTAGAGGATGACCTCTAATCCGTAGTGGAATGGGGACAAAAATGGTTGGTCACATTCAATGCTGCTAAGACTAAGCTTGTTTCCTTCAATAACTGCAAGAAACCTTCTCTACCACCAATAGCAATGGCCACGAACACATTACCTGAAAGTACTTCTTTTAAACTCCTCGGCCTAACGTTTACAGGGAATATGAACTGGAATAGATACATTGAGAGCATTGCCAAGGCTGCTGCAAGGAAGGTTGGCTCCCTCTACCGTGCTAGAAAACTACTTACGCCTGACAGTATCCTATACCTCTATAAGGCAACCATTCGCCCATGTATGGAGTACTGTTGTCACATCTGGGCTGGTGCATCTGCTGCTTGTCTCTAGCTCCTGGACAGGGTTCAAAAGAGAGTTGCCAACCTGATAGGTCTTGAACTGTCATCTAGGCTTCAACCTCTGTCCCATCGACGAGATGTTGCATCCCTCTGCCTGTTCTACAAATACTTTAACGGTGAATGCTCTGACGAACTGCAAACACTTGTACCTCCCCGACGTAACTACCCCCGACAAACCCGACAAGCTACTAAGTCTCATCCCTTTACAGTAGAGATCCCTAGGTGCAAGAAAGCCTTTTACTCCAATAGTTTCTTCTCCAGAACTGCGGGTCTTTGGAACTCCCTTCCGAGATTCTGCTTTCCCAACTGCAATGATATGCAGAAGTTCAAGTGTAATGTTAACAAACATCTTTCTACTCTTCTCCCTTCATAATTACCCCGCTAATTAAGTCCCTAATAGTAGCCCCTTGCTTCAAAGTGGCACTGTGCCTTGTTTGGGGTGAAAATTGAAAAAAAAAAAAAAAAAAAAAGTTATATCCCCGGAATTATACTGGCAACAAGAGAATGACTTCTTCAATTATGAAGAACTCCTTGTTGAACTGTCCTCTGAAATACTTAAATTCTTCATAATCTCCACCATCAATAATGGTATTGTCTCACCATCCACCTAAAACTCACTTAACCTTTATCCTTGAGTGGCCCTTGAGCCTTGATAATTGGCAACACCTTAGCAAATCCATGAACCGGGCTTCTTTCTTAGAACTGCACACTTGTGGAACTCTTTTCTGTTTGCCTGCTTGGTTATCTTCAAGTCCAACATAAACAAAGTCTTGATGACCCCCCCTCCTTAAGTAATCCAATCTACCAAATTTCCATTAATAACGACTACTACAATATTATACCATTGATTACTGTACACTCAATGACCCTTATCCTCGCATGGCCTCAGGGCCTTGATAAGTGGTGACTCCTATGTAAAAAAAAATAAAAAAAATAAAAATAAAAAAAGTTTAGTATCTATACTGATTCTATACTTCATCTTTTCTGTCCTTCATCAGTGAAGGAGGAATCTTTCTAGACTGAGGCATTTTTTTTTGTTGTCCCGATTCAGAATACTCGTTTTTGGGAAGCTTACTTTTTATCACATTAAAACCGACCTGGTGTCTAACTCTTTTCTTATGCAGAAGGAAGTCTATAAGTACTTTAATAATGAAACATTCTATTTGAATTTCATTTCTTCACCTTTTTAGTTTACTAGCATGGGTGCCCGGTGTTGCCCAGGTGTTTGGAAGTGTGTGTTAAGCAAAAAAAAAATAAATAAATAAAAGTAGTAGTAGGAAGGCAGGCTCGAACCCGTACTGCGAAGGAGGAAAAGAATGGGGGAAAAATGTGACGTCTTTGCTGTTACGACCACCGGCAAACCGGAAGTGACATAGGTTTAAATTAAGGCTAGACAATCGAAAAGAGAGGATGACTTTCGAAAATATCGGCGGAAAAAGCGACCCCTCCCTGTTGAAAAGTGCCCAGTTGAGGGTGAAGAAATTAATGTTTTTAGCTAATTTTTCGGTATTTGTCGTCTGAAGGGTCGAGCTTCAAACGATACTGATCTTGTGAAAATCCGTCGCCTCTGTCGAAAGTTTTAGGCAGACATGGAAACATACATACATACATACATTTATATATTGGTAGCTCAAATTTTCGACCCAAACCGATTAAAAAGTTTGCCCTATCTCTGAATACTCTTTATGTAAAATTTCAAATGTTTAGTCCAGAAATTGTCTGAGTAATTTGGTAGAGACCGCAGAGGTCAAATTTTTTTTTAACTTTGACCCTTATTATGACCCCTTAACATTTATTATTTTAGGCTCAAATCAAGTTAGATCAATGTCCAAGGGACCTATATCTAAAATTTCAATTGTTTATACCCACAATTGGCGGAGGAGTTTGGTAGAGTTCTCAAAGGTCAAATCGTTGAACTTTGACCCCTTAACAGCCAAATTTCTGTCCAAAAACGGATTACAAAGATTTTCTCACGTCTCAGTACCCTGTATATCAATTTTCGAATCTGTAGACTGAAAATTGACAGAGTTATTGCATAGGGAAATGTACACAAACAGACAGACACTTTCACTTTTATAGATATATAGATTTAATAACTAAAACTTAAAAAATGGAAGAAGAAAAATAAAAAGTATGCTTGTCCCTTTTTTCAGATTTTATGTTGAGTAACAAAATGAAAGTAAAGGTTAGGGTTAGAGTTACCCCACATATAAGACACCTTTTTTTTTTTTTTTTTTTTACTATCACCATCAATCTTTCTTTGTCTGTTGGAAAGCAGCTCTGTCGGGCAGACACATTTCTTACTGAAGAAGATATCTTGAAATATTCTATGTGTATTATGTAAGTAATGTATATTCCCTAGCTGTGTATCTCTTATTACTCTGTAAATATGAAAAAAAAAAAACATATTCAGATTGAAGACTTTATCAACAGAAAAAGTTGCACCAAGAGAATAGGATTTGATATTTTTTTTTATGCAGATGACATTATGCTAGTTTTATATTGCTATAAATTATCTGTTTCTTTATAAAGGAGTTTTATTATCAACATCTGTTAGTTATATCATAGTCTTTCCCAAAGTGGGAATCAGTAATCCTTCAAAGAGATTATGTAAAAACAAGTATAGAGATTTTTAAGAATTTGTAAGTTAAGAAGCCAATACAACACAGAATATTTTTTTAATAAGCATCCATTTATTTAAAAATTTAAAACTCAGTTTCAACGATATAATTCTTGATTAGGCATGGAATCAGTTTGTGTTTTCCTTACTTGTAGCATGATATTGTTGTAGAAGGAAGCAAAAGGCGATAAAACCAATCGACCGTACAACTAAGAATATTAGATACAGAGGCAAAAAGAGAGCGACAATAGCAAAAGGAAGAATGACAAAAAGTTGAAGTTCGTTTAAAGTTGACGAATCGCCTTTTATTTTCAGAAAAAAGAAATAAGTGGAAATGGTCAATCCGAACAGGCATGGAGATTGTGGTCAGTCACAATCATTAGTAATGTATGCCACAGACGAGAAACCCTTGTAAAGAAGCTTTATCTGCGGAAATTATGTCTGACGCTATGCATATAGAGGAAGAAAGAAAAGTCACTTTCTATTATGATAATAAGAAAAGTTCTTGCTGTGAATGCCTTACAGGAAGGGACCAAAGATTGGAACTTAGCTAAGTACCTCTCATGGAAACAACAATCGGTAGAGAGAGACTAACAACATCTCTTCTGTGAGAAAGAGGTTGTAGGGAAGAGAAAACATAGGTAGAGGATTGCATCTGGAAGCAAATATTTTCTAAAGTGGTAGAAGGACATGACCATCTTTAGATACAATGAGTTTCCTAGATTACAACTAAATTCCAGCATAAGGTTCAATATTTTGTTCAATATTAGTAATAGCTTAAAATATGCTGAAAATATTTCAGCATCAATGTTGCACTAACTTTTAAATCCTCTATAACTTCTGATGTTTGAAAAAATGATATTATTTGGATTATTTGGACTAATGTTCTCATTTTGAGTGTTAATTCTCATAATATTTCGACCAATATAATTGTTAAGTTTCTTCAGGTGTATTTTTGTCAAACTTGAGGATTCGTTCTGTTAAAATCTCAAGAGCATCCTACCCCCATGGATTAAATAAAGAGTTATGTTCGAAATTCTATATAGATTCTGGAGTTCGACAGAAAGATTCCTGACTTTGACAAGATACATTTGAAGAAGACCGGAGGTCACATCGGCCGAAACATTGCAAAAATAACACTGAAGATGAGAACAGTAATACTACTAATAAAAATTATAAATCCTTATCTAAAAAAATCAGAAACATATAATTTATTTGTGTGAATTATGCTGTTAATTCATTTAATTTGTGTTAATTACACTATTTCTCTAAATAAATATAAAAACGATTGATTTGATTTATCTCCTTTTTGGGAGGCTAGGCACAAGGTCAAGCGTGTGTTTGATGGAAATGTTGCTGTGAAACGAATTGAATTTGAGCTTGACATGATAGTCAAGACAACTAATTCTCTAATCAAAGACAGAATTAATGATTAATACTAACAGACGCTAGCAGATGTTTTTTGAAGTGCTACTATGACAGTCATTTTCTTGTTAAAAATAAACTATATTAAAAGAAAGAGGGTAGCTATTCAAGCCATTTGCTTTTTAATTGTATCTTCATCCAATGACTACAATTGCCCCCCACCCCAATAGCATCCAAAAGGTTTTAAGCATTTTATTTTTAAAAAGTTAAGTTGGGTTCTCCGTGATATAAGCATTATTTGAATTTTAAAATGAAATACGTATATGTTATACGTTAAAAGGCCAAATTATAACGCAAAATAAACAAACATTTATTTATTTAAAATTAATATTTCGAGGTAATATGTCTTCTTCAGAATATTTTTTTTTTATTTTTTAGTGCCATGGTGTTATTAATTATAGACAAATGAATATTTATTTATTTTACAAAATCTTTCCATTACGTATTTCATTTTATTTTTTACTTATTGGACAAAATATCCCCCCTCTCCCCACTCTGATAAAATAACTTTAAAAATGTTCTAAAAAATGTTCGTTCATCCGCCAGCAAGAAAAAAAAATCTGCCAAAGGGTTTTGAACTGATTGCTTATCAGTTGTTTATTTATCTTCGCAGATGAAGTGGAACTACTTTTGTCAAACTATTACGGCCATGCGTATTGATCTGATGAATACGAAAGTTATAAAAAGAAAAAGAAAACAGACAAGTTTCAATTTGCCCTCATCTAATGAAGAAGTTTTGCAAACGTATGTTTTTAAATATGTAACAGACTGTATGTACACTAATTAACAACACTGACATTATTGATCCAGGCTTCCTGATATAAGCGGCTTTGGCCATAAGTTTTTTTTTGTTTGTTTTTTTTACCACATGTGATAAAAAGCAGTATTTCTCCATTACATTTTTACCATGTCAGGTAAAAAAATATTTTTTTTTAACTCTTGTTCACCATGAACAAGGCACATTGACATTTTGACATAAGGGGCTATTATTTGGGATCATGTCTACTGGGAACAATGTGAAGAGATAAGCAAGCTGTTTGTTCACATTACATTTAAGCATGTTAGTACAGTAATGTTCACATTACACTTAAGCATTACACAGTCAGGGAAGCAGGAAAGAGGGAGGAGATTCCAAAGTTAAGCAATCCAAGGGAAGAAACTATCAGAGTAGAAGACTTTCTTACATCTAGGGACCTCTACAGTAAAGGGGTAGGATTTTGCTGCTAGATGGATTTTTTGGGGCTATGTACATTTATTTACCTTATCTCCAGAAGATTAGACGCAACATCAGGTGAGGTTTTGAAAAGCCAGCACAGGTTATTAGCAATAAAATAATCCATTTTTAAAGAGAGACAGTAAAGCCTGAAAATGGTGACCTCTTAGGACTGAACAGAACCACACCATAGCCCAACAGAACAAAGCAACTGTCAGAATGATTTTCGACGATGTACCACTGACTGGTATGAACATATGCCTACTAAGCTGTGCAAGGTATTATTTGGTATATCTGGTATGTTTCATAAGAAGGCTTGCTTGGTTGAACATGATTAAAACTGTTAATAAGATGTTCAGGGCTTGTAGCATAAAATGCACACAGCATCTCATTGATTCACTGAAAATGCCAGGTGTGCCTTGAAAAATAATGTCATCTATGGTAACTATACTGAAATTTATGTTGATTAATGTTGCTTTCCTCATATTTTCTTTTATCTAGTTAATGCTATGTGATTTGGTCCAACTACAAATCTTGAATGTAATAAAATGTTAAAAATAAGAATAAAAAGACAATATGATGGTATGAGGTGGGTGAAAATCCAATCCCAGGCAATGTCGGATCTCTAACTCATGCTTCTCTTATTTTATCCTTTAGTCCTCACATTTCATGAGCAACATTTCTGACAAAGGAGGAAGAATTGCTGTTTTCTAGGTCGAAATCTATCCATCTAATCCTTACTGCTGACTAATTTTTAGCATTGATCTAATATATATATATATTTTTTTTTTCATGGATCTTTACATCAAGTGGCATCATGCCTTGTCTGGAGCGATTTCCATAAAAAAAATATTGTCACATATTGATAATTTTATAGAAATAAGATTTGATCTCTAAAACTTAAAACTTTTCATTTAAAATAAAAAGATGCATCCCCCCCTTCTCCTTCAGTTTACATAACAGTTTTTTGCTCATCCTTAAAACCTAAACCAGTTTTTAGATTGACTTTTGGGAAGAAGGATTTTAGTACCTTCCTGTGAAAATAAATTCAGGTCAAAGGTTTCAGGTAAAGAATAGAATAACAAATGCCATTGTATGTGTTCTGTGCGTGCTCCCCACCCCGATCCCCAAATGCCATCGATGGAATCATTCATAAAATTCACAATCTTTTTTTTTTGCAATCCAACCATACTTAATACAGATAAACTTCAGTTTATGCCTGAGTGTTCACCAAGTTTCAGTCATGAATGTTCAACAATATGAAGGAACACTTTAGTGATCGTCTAATCAGCAGAAAATGTAATCCTGAATGAAATTCACACTCATCAGACTTTATCCATTCCTATGGAAATATCTCAAGATAATGTCTATCAAAACTAATGAGGACGCCCCCACCCCTCTGCATGCTACTATTACAAATCAATCTCTTATTCAGCAAAATTGGCAAAAAGCAACATTTATTTTTTGTCTTCAAAGTGACTACTGGCAAAACATCACCGACAAGTGCCACATGGAAGGAACGACATGACTAGTACACATGTATTTTGTTTTACATCGAGTAAATAGATTTTCTCCTGCAGTATGGCCAAAGCCTTAACCATTACCATATCTTGCAATAATATCTTAATTGATGATAACCAGGTCTACACCAAAATATTTGAGTCTGAAATTAAATCCGTAGTTAAATTTAAATGGTAATTTCCATGAATGCTAAAAAACAAATGGTTCAAATTAGTTATCCTGTTTCTTTCCCCAGTTTATTTCCATATGCTCTTTTCATCACTTCCTAAATCAAGTAAATTTTAACATAAAGGTGTTAATTCAAAGTATTTTCAATCAATGGAAATCTTTCCAACCCCTTAAAAAGTAACACATCTATATGAAAATAGTAAGCCAGTGTGAACTTAGAAATTCCTATAAGATCTGGTCAGCAAAATCAGTTTTCTCAAAAAATTTCTCCAGTTAGCTCACCTTGAACAAGACCTTAAGAACATATTCTCTACGTCCTCTGCCCTTTGGGGGTAGCAAGGCGCAAATAACTCAATGACTCCTATACCAGCATCATTCATCTTGCATGCAAATTCCTACACACTACTAACAGTCAGGCGAATAGAAACCAATTGATACATGCCTTAACAAGGTAGACTAACGCACACATATACACAATGTCACGCTGCCAAATATTATTATACACACATATTCACACTATGAATATATTGACATACACAATTGTAAGACTTGTGACTACAAGCCCAATTTTCTTCACCAAACACGTGTTTGTATAAATGATTGAAAATAACTTTTATATTCTTATCTCTTGAATAAAAATGTTTGTTATAAATTTTAGTTTTTCTCAATGTTTGCGTCTATAAAACTGTTTATGTTTTAGGTTTTTCCATCTGTTGACCGTTTTATTCTTTTAATGTTTTAGTTATTTCATTTTATAATCTTTCGCATCTATATTATTAATGTTATTCCTTCGCTAAAATATAATTCTTAATATCCAATGCATATTAAATGTCGGTGTAGTTCTTGGCTATGCACAAAAACGCCAACAGCGTCCAAAATAGATCTACCAAATCAGGGACCATGCCACACAAATCCATAAAAATTAACTTTTCCTGCGACATAGACAAAGTTTCTCAACGTCATTGTAGACAACCAAGAATTCAGAATTGATCTTGATTCTATGTATGTTATCAGAGAAATGAAAACCCAAATATAAAAATGAAATATCAAGCATTTAACATCTGACAATTCATGGAAACTCATCTGCAGATACGGATTAAGTCTGATGCATTTTCCAGCGTCATTCAAACTCAACAAGGCTAACATCCTTATTTGGGTTGAACAGGTCAATAACCCAATAGACGTTTGAAAAAATTTTTGAAACGACTATTCTCACCAGCAATTTTTTTCATTTCCCAACTTCAAAGAACTTCATATATTTGTGGTGACTGAATCGAGATATGATTTAGTTGAACACTAAAAAAAGCAAGTGGCTTGAATAGCTACTCTCTATCTCTTTGTTTCGTTGGAATTCGTTCTCCCCTTCACTTCCAAAGCCAAGTTAGTTTTCACAGGAAAATGTTTACTCAAACTAACAAATTTGTTAAATTAACGAAAACTATAAAAACAATGACCTTCTCAAAAAAATCTAGATTACTCTAGATTGTTTCCAGCTGACCACACCGAAGAATCCAAGAATGTATGCTTCCCCCTCCCTTGCCTTTGGCTGAAGTGTAAGCAGAGGTGAGAAGGAATCTCCAATGACTCACATACAAACCTTCATCAGCTCACCCACATCTATACACTTACTAACAATAAAAAGGTAAGCCCACAAACATACACAATGTCATGCTGCCAAATACTCACATACATATATTACTTAAATACACATATTATTTAAACTATAAAATTTTAGATATAAAAATGTTTTGTTATAAAATTTTATTTTCTCTTAGTTCTTCTAGTACTTGCTAACTGGTGACCGTAATTTTTCCTCAGTGTTTCATTTCCATTTTATGATGCATACATGTCTGTTTAATATGTTTCATGTTCTTCCTTCAATAAAACATAACTTTTATACTTAAATTCATATTAAATGTTGGTGTGGTTCTTGTCAACTCCCAAAAATGATATTTTCCTCCAAAATAGTCCTACTAAGGTCAGGGACCATGTCACATAATAATACCCCTGACATTCAGTAGATAGACTTTTACTCTCACCACTAAATTGCATGATAAGCCATTCTGATACAGGAAGCTGACTATGGGGAAAAGATCATAATAGTTAAGAGAACAAAATTGGACCACAACTGAACATAACGCAATACACATTAATGTGGTTCACATCAAAATTGGAACACAACTAAACATAACGCAATACACAATAATGTGGTCCCTATCAAAATTGGAACACAACTAAACATAACGCAATACACAATAATGTGGTTCACATCAAAATTAGACCACAATTGAACATAACGCAATACACAATAATGTGGTTCACATCAAAACTGGACCACAACTGAACATAAAACAATACACAATAATGCGGTTCACATCAAAATTAGACCACAACTGAATGTAAAGCAATACACAATAATATGGTTCACATCAATATTAGAACACAACTGAATATAAAGCAATACACAATAATGCGGTTCACATCAAAATTAGACCACAACTGAATGTAAAGCAATACA
>NC_136483.1:33431831-33501831 GCF_053919585.1 Euprymna scolopes | reverse complement strand
CAGAAAGTGCTCAACGATAAGAAACGTATTTCTTAAAGGGGCTGTCATAATTATTTTTTTACTATAATAATTAAATACCTACAGACACTAGTGTTTCATCCTTTCGGGATTCTTCAGTGCAGGGTGTCACGATTACTACCAGTCGAACGATTCGAACCCCGCGACACGAGACATCTCTCTGGCTCGATTAGCAGAGGCCGTATCCATTCGGCTACCATTAATCATGTGAAATAGCGTTGAATTTTAAACATTTTAATTTAAATGTATATATATATATATATATATATATATATATATATATATATATATATATATATATATATATATATTTATTTTATAAAGTAATAGGGTTCGTGTGTTTCTGTCTTTGTGTAACGAAATATAAAGGAGGTAAGAGGGTAGATCTCTCCAGGTAGAGAAACATTAGAACCCATTTTAGGATGTTTCTGTTATAGGAGACATAAGAATCAATGCCTAATTTCAACCACCCCCATATCGAATGACTTATGCTCATTTGCATATCACATTATATTAAATCTCTTTAACTAATTACCTCGACCTTATTACATATTGGAAATATTCTAATCATTTCAACTGTACTATTTACAAAATCTATTTAACATTTAATTATTTGATATATTTTCATTTAATTTTATATTCGATTTATTTCACTTTACGTATATTATCAAAACAATTCATTGGCGAGGAAAGCTTTATGTTTTGGGATTGTATTGAAAATGTAATGGAAATTTCAATTTCGTTCCGTTTTAATCTTTTATATTTTACTTGCCAATATAATTGAAAGAATACAATTCAACTATCGTAATTTTATATTATTTATATAAAATTACGATAGTTGAATTGTAAACAAATATTTTAAAATAAAACTTTATTAAAAAAGAAATAATTTTATTTTTAAATGAAAAAAATCAATTTAGTAAAATAATTGTATTAAACACCCCCAGCCTTGTCAGCAAACCTGTAAACCTATAAAAGTTAACATTTCGAATGTAAACAGTGATTTTTCGATTTTGTTAGCGCTTGCCGCAATTAAACACAATTAAAACGGAACTAACTTTATTTCCATTCTATTTTTTAAACAACCCCCAAAACATAACGCTCTCTTCCAGTTATAGCCAATTTTTTTTTAATTAAATAAAACAGGTCAAAATAAACAGATAAGCGCATTTTCTTTTACATTTTTCTTACAACCATTGTCATTTAACCAACTGCAGGATATCGTTACTTTTGTGGGGTTGTTTTGAAAATGGCACGGAGATTATAATTTCGTTCCAATTTAATCTTTCTGGTCGAGCCTATTTCGAAAGCCTGTCTTATCATAGATTTGAACTACAAATAATTTATTACATTTTGATTATTACTATCTTAAGACTTAAAGCTTATATTTATTTCATTTTTCTATTTATATATTGAATTAGTTATTTCCAGTCTTATTTAAACTTAGCGCTTTCTTTAAACCGGATGAACCTTTTATAAAAATATGAGTTTAACGTAAAGAACACGAACAAGGTTTTATTCAACTGAATTTCTTCCAGTTTACTAACAAAATATATAAATTTAAAAGAGATATAATTAATAAAATAAAAAGGTTATGTAATTTAAAAGAAATACACGTACTCACAAAAGCAGAACTTTTTTTACACATTTTTTTCTTTAAAACCATAACAATGAGACTAACAATTACCTAGATCTTAGTAATTATTTGTTTTAATAGAACTGTTTTAATTGTACTGTTTACTTAGTTAACCTAAGTTGGTATTACATTTATTTTACATTTACTTTTTTTTTTTAATTATTACTTTTAGACTGTGACGTTTACACCCGGAAGTAATGAGTCACACGTAGGTCGCTTTTATTCATTCCTTTTGGTCAAGATCAAAGTGTAGTATCTGTTCTTCAGATGCTGCACTTCATTTTCTTGTTCTCTTTCGGTGGAGGAGAAATCCTTCACGACTGAGACAATTTTTTATTTTTGTACCTTTTCTCCACGTTAAAAAACGACCCTGGTGTCTAACTCTGTCCCGTGGGGAGGCATAGTAAATAGGTACAATATAATTGTTTATAATTGTACTATTCAGAAATATTATTTATAGTTCGTCCATTTCAGTTAGTATACATTTCCTTTACGCTTAATTAATTTACAATCATTAATATCGTTAAACAATTCCGTTTAAAACCGAAATTATGCCACCCAAAGAAACGAAAGTGAGGAAGAAAGAATGGAAAGATTGGAAGCTAATAGACTAAGAGTTGCTGCAATTCGCTCCAATGAAAACAATTCAGATAGAGAAAGACGTCTAGAACTTAACAGGATACGTCAAAGAGAAAGGAGAGCAAGACTGTCAGATTTGGAAAGAGAAACCCAACGTGAAGCTGACAGAACTAGACATGCTGTAAGGCGGTTAAATTCATCACAAGATGAAATTCAAGAAAGGCAAAGATATGCACTGGAAAGAGAAGCAATATTACGATCGAATGAATTATATGAGGTAAGTAGACGTACACAAGGTCAGTTGAGAGTGGCTCAACGACATCAGAATGAATCGGAAACCCAACGAAGCTTTCGCCTATACCAAGGGCAACAACGAGAGGCTGCATGGAGAGAGAGTATGACTTTGCCCCAGCAATTGACAGAAAACGAGGCAGCTAGACAACGAATGACTGCTTTGAGACACCATGAAATAGAACACTGCAATAGAAAAGGATTGCTCTACAACAAAAATGACTCTCTCACTACAGCTGATATAGGAAAAATGGACAAAGTATGTCAACATTGCTCAGCTGTAAAATTTAAAGGAGAAACCCCTGGTTGTTGTTCTTCTTCTGGCAAAGTTGTGCTTGATAGCTTTCCACCACTGCCTCAGTTGCTTCAAGATTTGCTCTCCGGCAATGGTCCCATCTCTAAAGATTTTCTGCAAAATCTACGCTGTTATAACAATTGTTTTGCAATGACATCATTTGGTCACAAAATTGCGGCAGTACATGGGTGGAATCCTTCTTTTAGAATTCGAGGCCAGGTTTGCCACCAGATTGGGAGTCTTTTACCACCTGAAGATGAAACAGCGAAGTTTATTCAAGTCTACTTCTTGGATAGTCTGGAAGAGGAACTACATAATCGGGGACGTGACAGTAGACTCAATAGAGACATTCTCCAAAGTCTGACTGAATTTTTACATGAGAACAACAGCTTTATTTGTCAGCTGAAAACAACAAAGGAGAGGATTGAAGAAGAACACTTGGTAGAACATAAAGTTGTCATAAGGGAAGACCGAAGGCCGCAAGAAGAGCATCCACGGCGATTCAATGCTCCAACAACAACGTATGAGATTGGAATATTAATGGAGAATGAACCAACAGCTAACCGGGGTATTGTCTTGCATTTTAGAAATTATACATTAAAATGGATCTCCGAACTACATCCCCTCTACGATACTTTAATGTACCCGTTAATGTACCCCTATGGTTCTCCATCTTACAACATCTACATGAAGGCATCCAATGGGCGAAAAGTTACCCAACAGCAATTTTATTTGTACCATTTAATGACTCGGCCTGGAAACTATTTTCTCTGGTACCGAAGGCTATTTCAACAATGGCTGGTGGATGTGTACTGCAAGATTGAAACAGAACATTTACAGTTCCTGAGGCGTGAGCAACAGACCCTGAGAGCTGACAATAATAGCAACTTGAGAGATTCAATTCTTAGGGAGGATGGGAATCCAGAACAGTTTGGTCAACGAGTTGTACTTCCGGCAACTTATACAGGAGGCCCTCGATACATGTTTGAGCGTCAAAGTGATGCCATGGCATATGTTCGGCGAATGGGCCGAGCCGACCTCTTCATCACGTTCACAACAAATCCAAAGTGGACAGAAATTACAGAAAATTGTCTTCAAGGGCAAGACCCTCAGGATCGTCCAGATATTGTTGCCAGGGTTTTCAGGCAGAAGCTAAAAAAGTTACTTGAATTTATTAAAAAGGGAGGATTTGGCAGGTTGAGGGCTTTCCTGTACAGTATTGAATATCAAAAAAGAGGACTGCCGCATGCACACATCCTCATCTGGCAGGCCCCAGAGGACAAACTTCTACCAGAAAAAATGGATCTCTGCATATCTGCAGAGATCCCTGACAAAGAGGAAGATCCTGATCTTCATGCTAAAGTGATGGCACATATGGTGCATGGACCTTGTGGACCATTTAATCCAAATTGTCCATGTATGATTGACAACAAATGTTCCAAAAAATACCCAAAAGAATTTCTTCAGTGTACCGAGCAAGGCCAAGACTCTTACCCCAAGTACAGGCGAAGAAAACCAGAAGATGGAGGCCAGACTGGTACAATAAGGATGAAGAGAAATGGTCGGTATGTTAATCAAGAAATAACAAACCAGTGGATTGTTCCGTACAACAAGGTCCTCCTTCAGCAGTTCAACGCTCACATTAACGTAGAAATTTGCAGCTCGATCCAAAGCATCAAATATGTCCTCAAATACGTGAATAAAGGATGTGATCAAGCAGTGTTTGAACTACAAAGAACTGATGGAGCAGCTAACCAACAAGGCCAAGTACAAAGTCACATTGTGGATGAGATCCAGCAGTTCCAGAATGCAAGGTATGTCGGCAGTTCAGAGGCGGCCTGGAGGATATTGGAACATCCCATCCATGAACATTTCCCCCCAATTGTACAACTTTCTGTTCATCTTGAAAATGGGCAGCGTGTCATGTTCTCAGCTGATACTGCTCTGGAACGAGCCCAAGGTCCACCGCCTGCCACAACTTTGACAGCATTTTTTCAACTCTGCCATGAGGATGACTTTGCAAGGGGTCTCAAATACGTAGAAGTCCCTGAGTTTTACACTTGGAACAAATCGACAAAGAAATGGATGAGAAGAATGCGTGGGGTACAAGTTGAAGGTACTGAAAATGATGATGTATGGAAGGCACTATGCATTGGGAGAATCTACACGATTAGTCCAAAAGCAGGGGAGTGTTATTTCTTACGCCTGTTGCTCAATGAGGTTGCTGGTCCAACTTCATTTCAAAATTTGCGAGCATACAATGGTCAGGTGTTTGAAACATACAGAGCAGCGTGCCTTGCTCGAGGCCTTCTAGAAAATGACCATCACTTGCATCAAGCAGTAGGAGAGGCAAGTGCCACTCAATCACCTTCAAATTTGCGAAGCCTATTTGTGATAATTTTAACAGCCTGTGAGCCAAGAAATCCTCTTGAGATCTGGATGGCTTTTCGTGATGTAATATCTGAAGACATTCTTCACAGATACAGGCAAGAAGTTAACAATCCAGAAGCAGATTTTAATGAGGACATCTACAATAAAACTCTTTGTCTAATTGAAGAAAAAGTTCTCCTTATGTGCGGTCAACCATTGGCAAGCTATGGATTACCTGCACCAACGCAAGGGAGAGATGAAAGACTCGCGAGAGAGTATCAACGTGAAGTTACTTATAATCTTGAAGAACTTTCCCTACAAGCAGAAAATATGCAAGAAAAACTGACCGATTCTCAAAGAGAAGTTTACAATTCATTCATGGCAATGTTGGAAGCACAAGGTGAAATGAACAAAAACATGATGTTTCTTGATGCTCCAGGTGGTACGGGCAAGACTTTTGTAATCAATTTGATCCTTGCAAAGATTAGATCCATGAGAAAGATTGTGCTTGTAACAGCATTCAGTGGCATTGCTGCTACTCTACTATAAGGTGGCCGCACTCTTCACAGCACTTTTAAAGTACCCTTGGATACTCATCGAATGAATCAGCCAGTTTGCAAAATTACTGGTAACTCAGCCTTGGCAAATGTAATTAGAGACACCTCTGCAATCATTGTAGACGAAGCCCCAATGACGCACAAGAGTGCTTATGAAGCAATTGACCGAACACTGCAAGACATCACAGGAAACAAGAATCCCATGGGTGGCATTCCAACCTTATTTTGCGGTGATTTCCGTCAAATCCTCCCAGTGGTTAAAAATGGCACAAGGGCTAACATTGTCAATGCAAGTTTGAAACAATCCTATCTCTGGAGGCACGTTATAGTGAAGAGACTGACTACTAATATGAGAGCCTATATCTCTGATAACACAGCTGCAGCAGACTTCTCAAAATTGCTTCTCCAAATCGGTAATGGTCAGTTTCCTATCACTTCTTCACCTGACACAATTAAGATTCCAACTGCGCTTGGTAAATGTGTCGGTAATCAGAAGCAACTGAAAGACAAAGTGTACCCAGACCTGCAAAACAATGGAAAATCACCGGATTGGCTTGCTGAGAGGGCTATTATTTCGCCATTAAACAGCAATGTGAATCATTTGAACAATTCAATAATGGATGAATTTCCAGGAGACACAAAGCAATACAAGTCAGTTGATTCGGCTACTAATGAATATGAAGCTGTTCACTACCCTGTGGAGTTTTTAAACTCTTTGGAGATATCTGGAATGCCTCCACACATTTTAAATCTCAAAATTGGATCGCCAATCATGATTCTTCGATCCTTGGAACCGCCAAAAACAACAAACGGAACCAGATGTGTTATCACCAGATTGCACACCAATGTACTTGAGGCCACCATTTCCTGTGGTCCCTACAAAGGCGAAACCGTTCTACTGCCAAGGATCCCCTTAGTTCCATCGGACTCAGAACTTCCATTTAAATTCCGGAGACTCCAATTTCCTGTGAAGGTGTGTTTTGCAATGAGCATAAACAAAAGTCAAGGTCAGACATTTAACACCATTGGCGTAGACTTGACATCAGACTGCTTCAGTCACGGTATGTTCTACGTCTCCATCAGCCGGACAGGAAGTTCAGAAAAACTCTACATTCTGGCTCCAAATCAAAGCAGCAGAAATGTAGTTTACCCTGAGGCTCTTCAGTGAAAAGTTCGAGAAATGGATATGAGGAAAAACTGACATGATCTGATTGTGGTAAGTTTTTAGTATTGAATGTGCAAGATAAAATTTAAGCAAGAGTTGAAAATTACTTCAATGAAAAATTTACTATGTAACATCAAGTAACCTTCCTTTTTGATGAAAATGTTTTGTGAAGTTCCTGATTGAATTTCAGTCACTACAAGAGGTAGTTAAAATGTTAATCACCTTATGCAATCGTTGCTCTTACAACATCAACTTACTGGAAAGGTGCCCACAGATTTTGGTACCCGAGTGCGCAACAAAGCTCCGTGCGAAGCACGGGTATCTTTGCTAGTATATATATATATATTAATATATATATATTAATACGAAATCTTTGAAATATATATATAATCTACACACACACACACACACATGCACGCACGTGCGCGCGCACACACACACACACACACACACACACACACACACACACACACACACAACACACAAACAAACAAACAAAGAACGTAATCGCTTAATAGGTACTCTCTTTCTGTATCATATTTTTAAGGGGCTTTACGCCGACATTGACAGTTTATATTAATTTATATAAACTTTAAAAAAAAATTGTGATACTCTTTTCTTTTTTCTAAGCCTCTTTGTTTTTCTTGGCTGGATTACCAGATTTATAATTACTAACTGACAAGATGTATTGCCCTATTTAGATAATTATTTGTCTTCTTTAGTTTTAAGATATGAGATTTTCTTTCAGAAGTCTCCTCAACCTGACAATGTAGCTTGAATTATCGACTTGACAGTTAACAAGCCAGTAGAATACATTGATTGTCAACAACCCATCACATTGACCTTAGAAGACATTAGTTAAACTATTCGATAGTAATTGGAAACGAATTCAATTACTAAATTAAAATATATCATCAAAAACACCTCAGCTATTATATAAAAGAAACTTTGTCTGTGTATGTGTGTGAGTTCGTTCCCTACGGACTCCAAAACAGCTAGGTCGATTTTTATGAAATTTCACACAAAGGTACTTTATGTACCTGGCAAAGTTCTTAGATAGGTTTTGTATCGAAATGTCTTTGATGTATCAAAATCGATAATCGAAATAATCCAATGAAAGAAAGAACTGTCAATTTTAACTAAAGTTAACACCTTACACAGCCTAACATTATAAGTGCATTTGAAAAGGTTTATTACCACACAAGCTGAAAAGCCCAACATATAAAATCAACAGTATGTTCTTTAATATGACAGGGGTGCGTTCGAAATAAATGTTTCTGTTTAAAGCACAATTACACCATGATAATTAACTTTTTAATCAGAAACTTAAATTCAAGCCATTATCACCGCACAAGCAATAAGATCAGGCATATAAAATTAACAGTAGATTGTTTGATGTGACAGGGATGATGAATCGATTTGATTGAAAAAAGGGCAATTTCACCGATTTTGATGACAATAAAAATACGAGAGATTGAAACATTCGTTGATCATCAATAATCCAGAGCAATGTCAGGTTTCCCTTCTAGTTCTTGATGAGAGTGAAGTGAGAACAATTTTTAAAAAGAATTCATTCGAAATCTAGTGAGTGATGTCCTTCTCTCCTCTCTGCTATCTTTTTCTCACAGAAGAGACGTTGTGAGCCTATCTCTGCTCTAACCCTTTTCATTGTAGGTGCTTGACTGAACTTCACTCTATCCCCCTGTAAGGCATTCATGGCAAACACTCGACTAGCTACAACCATTATCAGCAATTTCCCATACTCTCTATCTGTGCCTAGAGCTAAGTAAAAATTCTATGAGCAGAGTTTTTTTCCCAAAACTGTTCATCTGTGGAACACAATACTATGGAACTACTTCCCAGTAAACAATTTCTTCTTGAGCTGTCCTCTAAAATAAATTAACGTATCCAATATCCACCATTACCGATCATCACGGTCTTGTTCCAATTAACATAACCCTGTTTGTGTAGATTAATGATGTTTATGTAGATTAATGATGTTTTAAACCAATGCATTTCAAATTAAAACATTATTACATACTTATGTGTCATGTCAAAATTAGTATAAATTTTTTAAATTATGAAAAATAATCCAGTAGAACAAGTCAGCAACCTATGGCCCACAAACCGTATACAACCTATGAAAGCATTTTGACCGGCCCACAAGCCTAATTACTGACTACCAGTGACTCTATTTTTAACATGAGAGACAAGGCTTTTGAATTCAACAAAAGGCCTACTGATCCACCTAACCAAATTTGAATACAATGGCCACTAAAACATGATTAAAATCCAACCATCTCCATTTCTATGTAAAAAATAAAAAAAAATAAACATAAAACAAAAACTGATTCGATTTGACCAACCGACTGATCAGTGACAGACATTAGGCAGGACAGTTTCAAAAGGACAATGTTATCTCAGTCGGCTTTTTATTTTATTTTTTCAACAACGACCCCTCTCGCTTACACATGCTACTGTAAGTTGATGGAATCTTTCAATCGGCCATGTTTTTATCTTTTCAATAACAGTTTCAAACATACACATAATAATTTCATCCATTTCGCGTCAGGTGATATTTTTGACTTTGAAGTATTTTGACGTTTCTTGAGGAAAACTATTTTTTGTTAAGTGCTTTTTAATTTTAGATTTCCTTTAGTTTTCCAGGTTTCTCAATGTTTATTTTCATTATAGTTTTAAATATTTAGGTTGACAGTGGTTTACATATGTAGTTTTCCTTGATTTTTCATTAATGGTCTTTGTCTGGCCTGCAACCTCTCATTATAATGTGAACTGGCTCGTGGGGTCGAATGAGTTGCTGACCCCTGCAGTAGAAGATGTGTTAGATATATTTTTAACAAAAAAATCATTCACAATTACGTTCTGATATTTTGTGTTTAAAAATGGTGAACCCTTAATTTAAATCAATTTAAATCAAGGGAGATAAGTCAGTTTGGCATACCGAATTGATCACAGAACTCTCCCACATGAAAACATACGATAAAACTCTATAATTCAATAAATTCTACTGGGTCATTTTTTGTAATTTATATTAATTTTAACATAACACATACGTATGTAATAATGTTTCCATCTGAAATGCGTTGTTTTAAAACATCATTAATCTACACAAGCACCGAATTACATGGTTGCAGAAGACTTTCTTCTCGACCTAGCTCGTGTTTATTCAAAACAGAGCTATGGGGCGAGGGTGACTGTAAAGATTTTTCCTGACATCAGATCTGATTGAATGATGTATCAACATGTCGACTATTGGTATCACAATGGATCATGTTTTTTCATTAAACAATTGCACAATTAATCCGTTTTATTTATGGAAACTTCACGCAATAATTATATGCGTGCTAAGACGCACAGGTATGTAGAGCAACTGACAAATGCTCTGCTAGTTGTTAAATATGTTTATTATTATTTTTTTTTTAATCAATTATTATTTTGAATTAGAATTATTATTATTATTATTTATTTTTTTTACTGTTACACCCTAAACAAGGTACATATACAAACACGCCACTGGGAATGTAAAGGGCTACTATTTAGAGTCGTGTCTAATAGGGGATTGTGGGCAGTTGAGCAACAAGATGTCTGATATTTTTACATTTAAACTTTTGCAAGTTAGAACAGTCAGGGATGCACGAAACAGATAGGGAAGTCTAACAGTTTGAGGGAAGAAGCAATTAGAGTAAAAAACTTTCCAGTATCTATGAATCTCAACAATGAAGGGGTGTGATTTTGTTGCTTGTCAGGTTAGTTATGGATATATACGTTGAAGGGAGCACAAGTGCTATAAATTCATCAGAGCACATACCATTAAAGTACTTGTAAAACAGGCACAGGAGTGCCACGTTGCAGCAATGAGACAGAGATTGGAGCTTGGTCAACAGTGCGGGACCTATTATTATATTTAATTAATCAGTTATCTTTACAATTACTGTTTCCACTTCACTTCCGGTTGATCCTTCGTTTTTAATTGAATTTTTACAGTATCTCTTATCTATGAAATTGTTAGGTTAAAGTAAAGAATAGGTAAAGGAATCCCTCTCCTCCTCCCCATATTAAAAGGTCTTTTTTAAATCAATAACATTATCATTAAAATTTAAAAAAAACAGGCTTAAGATAGAGAGTATGCAACTGGAAAGGAAATGGAAACAGTAATCATAAAGATAACCAATTAATTATTATTTTTGATTAATTATTTATTAATTTTCTTTTGTGATTATTTTAAGAGATTTTCATAATTCAAAATGTCATTTTTTTTAATATATATTTGGTGTTAATATACAGGTGGAATTTGACAGTTAAAAATAAATCAACAGGGAAACTCTTTCATATACTTACATATCAGGCAAATGTAATTATCCACTGCAAAAATTATGGAAAATTATCGAGTTCAATTTTAATTAAAACTAAAAACCAGTTGACTGATTCTCTATTAGAACGAATACATTTAATAATTTATCTCTTCCTGTTCTCCATTTTAAATACGTAAAATGCGTTTATGCCCATAAATAATCGAAAATATGTGATTTTGTTTATTTTTTTATTTTTTTACATGAGCATCACCACTTATCAAGGTCCAAAGACCACTCGAGGATAAGGGTTAAGAGTGTACAGTAGTCAATTGAACAATATAGTAATCGTTAGTAATGGAAATTTGGTAAATTTGTTAACTTAAGTGGAACGGCTCATCAAGAACTTGTTTATGTTGGACTTGAAGACAATCTGGAAAGCAGGAAAACAGGAGGCAATTCCATAGGCGTGCAGTTCTAAGAAAGAATCTTTGTTCATGGAATTTACGTTTAGGTTTAGGCACAGATAAAGAGTGGGGGGAATTATTGATAGTGTTTTTAGCTAGACGAGTGTTTCTTGTGAAAGTTTGGCGAGGGGGACCATAGATTGAAGCTCAGTCGAGTCCTTGCTATGAAAATAATGATAAAGCAGAGACAAACTCGCAACATCTCTTCTATGAGATAGAGGTTGCAGAGAAGAGAAAAGGACATCTTATATCAAGGCAGGACAAGTCCTTTCTAGCAGCTCCTGCCAAGATGTGGCAACAGTATTCCATCCTTGGACGTACCTGGCTCTTATATAGATAGAGAATTGCATCAGCAGTGAGATATCTACTGGATCGATAGAAGGATCCCACCATTTTTCCAGCGACCTTGGCACCAGATTTGATGTACGTGTTCCATTTCAGATCAGGAGTAAAGGTCAAACCCAGAAGCTTGTCAAAACATGAGGCCTCCCCAAGAGAAGAGCCATTCATTTCAACTGATGCCAGATGGAGATCAGAGCGTTGATGATGTAAAGATAGAAACTTAGTTTTAGATGCATTAAAGGTAACCAGACACTCTTTTCCCCATTATACCACGAGCTCAAGATCAGAGGAGAGAGAATCAGAGAGAACTTGGTTGTTTACGGTCTTAGATGTGCTACCATAGATGGTAGTGTCATCAGCATAAATGTCTACGAATGATGTAAGGATGTGATTTGGAAATTTGGAAGATCATTAATGTAGATCAGGAAGAGAGTTGGGTCCAGGATGGACCCCTGAGGGACTCCAGCATTAAACTGTGAGCTTCTGATTTCTGTCCATCAAGTACTACTCTTATGAACCTATCAGAGAGAAATGATTTAATAATTGAGAAGACATTTCCAGCTATACCATAGCTGGAGATCTTGTGAAGTAAACCTTTATGCCATACCCTATCAAAGGCCTTAGATATGTCAAGAGCAATTGCCCTAGAAAGGGATAAAATCGATTTGTATTCTAAATTAAAGTTCTACTCGATAATTTTCCTTAATTTTTGGTGAAGATACATACTTTTACCTGATACATAAATATATCAAAGAGTTTTTCTGTTAAATTATTTTGTACATGATATTTCACCTGTGTAATATTTTTATATTATTTTTATTATGGTAAATTCGTGACTGTGTCATAATGGAGAACAGAAACATTTGTATAAAAACTGCCATGCTAGTTGTCAAAAACGTTTAGTTTCTAATTAATTATTTTTTGATTAATTACTTTTTATTAATTAAGTTTTGCTTAATTTTTATTTTTTAATTTTTTTTAATGAAGTATTTTTAAATCAGTTACTTTTTCAAATTAATTATTTTTAATTAATTAATTATTTTTAATCAATTAATTATTTTTGATTAATTTTAAAATTAATGATTTTTTTTAAATAATTAATTTTTTATTTAAATATTTTTTATCAATCCATTATTTATAATTATTTTAATCATTATCATTATTATAATTATTTTTTAATTAATTATTTATAATTAATAAATTATTTTTAATTACTTAATTTTTTAAACTTATTAATTATATTTTAATTAATTATTTTTTTAATTAATTACTTAGTTTCAGATGATAACATCATTCAAAAATATAATTTTTTTAAGTAAAATTTTTACTTTAAAAACTTTTCATATTTCTATTTACAACATAAATTGCACTGCCATGATAAAAAAAAATACTTTTAACTCGGATCAAAGTGAATCTAGTTAAATGCAATCGACAGAGGATAACCAGTACAAGTCCAGAATTCGACCTAATTAAAAAAAAATATATACAGAAAAATCATTATTTTACTCATCATGGAACAAAACCTCATACTCCAAAAATTACGTTAATTGGTAAAGTAGTTTTTAGAAAAAAATATTTACGATTTTTAGCGATTAATAGAAAACCGTAGCTATTACAGGAGTGATTTTGATCTCTATTTCTGGGGAGGTTGTTAAGGTGGAGGTAATCAATGATGAATTTTAAATATGTCAGGGCGAGACTCACCGTTCTCGCCTCCTCATAAAATTTACTTCATCAATTTATGTCATTTTCGTTCCGTAATGGATATGTCGTACATCATAAGATTTTTCTGTTTTCTTGTTTTTAAATGGGTTGAATTTTAAACTTGCACGAAATAGCCACTGACTCCCCACATTTTTTATAGCATTGCACCTAATTTTTAAATGAATTATATTTTTTTAATTTTTTATTTGCAAATAAATAATTCAAAATGTAGTATCTGTCCTGCAGTTGGTTCTTCATAACTGAGGCAATTTTTATTTTTGTCCAGTTCCAGAGTGTCCCTTTTTTTTCTCTCTACATTAAAACTAGCCTTGTGTCTAACTCTGACCTCGTCGGGAGTCCAGTAAATAGAGATACTGTTATAATGAAAGTTTTATAACCTGGCCCGCTTTTATCGATAATGATTTTAATCGCTCATCCGAACAATAAAATAGTTGAACAAACACCTAACGTCATACTCATAATGGCTTTGTCAACTGACAGCTAAGCTCAGCATAAATAATTATATATATATATATATATATATATATATATATATATATATATATATATATATATATATATATTCTTTTTATTAACAGACAAATAAACTATCCTTCCTACTAGAAAACCTCTTGTTAACTTTTTTTGAATTATTATTAAGCTAAAAAGTTTTATAGCCTAACTTGCCCTCAAAATTGGATTGTCCGTTTCATCTTGTTTACAGATAAGGAGAGAAAATGTGCTCAATTTTTTTTTCTCGTCATCATAGTATTTTGCTCCATCTCAAGATCCTTTATGGACCAATGTCCAATCCAAGGCATCTCTCAAGTCTGCATCGGAGCACACCTTGCTCAGGGGACAGTCTGTGAAGATGGGTGTGATGGTCTGCATATTGGCACTGCAAGGACTTTGAGCGGCCTGTACATAGCTCTACTTGTGCAGGTTGTCCCATGTTTTAACAACCTTAATTCAGGGCGAGTTTAGTGTTACCCGCTCTTTCTGGGAAAGTTCAGAGCCTGGCAGGAGATTATCTTTTGGTGTCCAAAAAAAGTTTTGTTATTGTTGTCTTTGGCAAACTCATCCCACTGATGCAGGCAGAAAGACGCTGGTGTTGTTTTGTTTTCAAAGATGTAAGGTGGCATGATGTGGCCCTCACTGTAAACCACACCAAAGAGCATAAGTATGGCCGAAAACTTCATTGAGCTGTGCACTCAAGCGTTGAACCATCCGGATTTGCATTTTGACGGTTGTCTTGTTGTCGTAATTTGGATCAGTAGAGAGCATATTGTACAGCGGTGCATCTCCAATCTCGCTCATAATGTCACTTTCAGACATGATAAAAGGCTCTTATCGCTCTTGGGATTTGTACACAACTGGCAAACTAGTATATGATCTGCAACAGAAAAAGAAAACCGGTTTTTATCAAACGGAAATGGAATCATGTCGTCTTTTCTAGGGCAATAATTTTATGGTTCTACTTGAAATTTTAGATATAGGTTCCTTGGGCATGGATCTAACTTAATAACTTTATTTGAGCCCAAAACAATAAATGTTAAGGGATCATAATTTTTTTTTTTTTTTTTTGCTCAGCATACACCCCCAAACACCCAGGCAATGCCGGGTTGAAATGCTAGTATATATATTGTGTTTTGAAACTATATATATATATATATATATATATATATATATATATATATATATATATATATTAAGCTCACTAACTAGCCCTAGTTACTTATCGAGCGCTGTCGAAGTAAATACTGGAAATAGATACATAAAAAATGTGGAGACAGAAAGAAAGAGAGAATCAGCATATGCTAGCTTGAAAAATTATTTAAACTAAAACCCAAAGTAAATTGCTATTTTGTGAATCCACATGAAAAATGTATTAGTTCTTTCTTTCTTTATGTCTTTCTTTCTTTTTTTCTTTTGTTTAAATGGTTATAGCATATAAGCATCAGATTTGTATACGAATTTTAAAAAATTCGTATACAAATCTGATGCTTATATGCTATAACGGCCAAATAACATCCTTGTTTTATTTTTCTCATTTCATGAATGTCATAGGATTGTCAGTCTCGAAGCGAATTGCATTCGACTTAATTATTATTTGACTGTTATTAATAATTCATGTTTTTCCTTTTTTGTAACTAAAAACAACAAAATATTTAGCTCAGCTTTTTTCTTAAATTTAATTAATCATTTCTATTTTTTAATCAATTTTGCATCAATAAGGTTTTCATTGTTATTGTCTTTCTCGTTCTCTCATTTCCTTTTTCTTCCTTTCTTTCATCCCAATTCTATTGTTTTAACTCCTTCTTCTTCTTCTTCTTCTTCTTCTTCTTCTTCTTCTTCTTCTTCTTCTTCTTCTTCACTTCCTTATCGTTTGCTTAATCTCTTTTTTTAATTTTCCCTCTTCATCCTTCTTATCCGAACTTCTGTGTGAGACTAGAAAACGTTCCCACAATCGCCTCTCATCTCTCTGTCTTTCTCATTCATTTCTCTTCCCAATTCTATTTCTCATTCCCGTTTCTTATTTCTCTTCTTTTTTTACCACCCCTCTTCTTCTTCGCCTTATTTTTCATCTCTCTCTCTCTCTCTCTCTCTCTCTCTCTCTCTCTCTCTCTCTCTCTCTCTCTCTCGTTTTCTCTCCTTTCCTCCCTTGTGGATCAGTGACCGCAGAAAGAAGAATCTCTCTCTGGCTACCAACGGTATCCACACACATAAAAACAAAACAAAAAAACTTCATGGTACTTTTGTTGAAAGCGATGACGTTCATGACGACAATGAAAATGATGACAAAGACAATGATACAAAATGATACAGAAACAGTGAGTGTTTCTTCTATGTTACAAAGACATATCGTTTATATAACAAACAAATTGCCCTTACTCAGCAACACTGAATAATTACGTCGACACACCTGTTCTGGTTACATTTGTTATATTCACGGCGGCCGGTCGTTCAATGTGCTTTTCAGTCTATATAATTTCTAAATCGACTTTTGTTACTGTCTACGCTATATATACACAAAGCGGGAATTAAACAAAACACAGTTGGTTTATAAAAATATTTTGTTTATTCCCAATGACAACTTTTTCCATTTAGTATGACGGGTGTTGACACCAGTGAAGGCGCGTAGTGCGGATGTTTTGGCAGTGAAAAAATATGTATCAGCTTGTCCTCGCTCTGCGTCCGTTTTCTTACGTGTCGTTTTATATAAATATTCTTTCATTCTGGAATGTTTTATATTTCCCATTTCTATTGTCTCAACCTTTTGACAGATATCCTCTCACATATTTCTGGTCAAATTATGCATTCCAATATATAATAGTGGAAAACTTTGCATCTTCAAATGGAATTAATTTGCATGTATGCATCCCATCGAATACCTCTATTCCTTGGGTCACCTGCCAAATATCGAACACATTGCCAAAGTTAAGTAAGGTTGAGGTTGGTCAGTATCAGATGGGTGACTAAGTAACCATTTGGAAATATGATGAGCTGTATGTAGGGGAACAGTAGCATCTCCTTGAAAAAAAAAAACTACTAAAACTAATATTGTCATTTTCGTTAACTGGAATATACATGCGTCTGGAATCTGCTTGCAAATTTAATATTCCCTAGAAAGGAAAGGAAGCCGACTGAACCTTCCCAGATAGAGTACCATACAAAGTCCATTCAATACGAGCAAGGAATGGTTAGATAAATTTGATAATCTTAAAAGTATTCATTCGTTTCAGTTCTTTTCGAAGATCAAGTTGAAGCTGAATATATACATAACATATTTAAAACGACCACCGAGGCAGAAGTCCACTGGCCTCAATAAATTTTCTACATTAAATATTAGGTTGGCAACTAAGTTCTTGCCATTTTTTAAATCTACAATTTTTTAAAGTAAAAATAGGACAAGAACAACTTGAAAAAAATAATTAAGAACCATTAATAGACCAATCTTAAACCGTAATAATAACTGATGTAATAATACACACGATAATAATAAATATAAAGTGAATGTCCGAAACAAGAAAAATGTTTAACTAAAAGTATACTTTATTTAGGAACTGTGAAAATAATCACAATATGGATTATAATATTTATATAGAGAGTACAGGTACTGATATTAAGGTTGAATACAGAAACCATAAAATAGTGTTTAATAATCTGGCTAAGAAAAAGGACACTTCATTGTTCAAACGAATATGGTCCCTAAGTGATAATAATAAAGTATCTGTAATGAAAGCTTCAATCTATACTATAAAATCCACTTGTTTTCTTTGTCTAAATGAAAAAATGGCTATTATCGCATAAAATGATAAAGATAAATTACTGAATCATAGGGATGAAATATGTATTAGCTGCAAACACTTCAAACAGTTCACAGTGGATAAATATGATCACAATTGTAATTAAAATAAGCTAATTAAATGACACATAAATTAAATTTATAAACTACAGCGAAAAATTGAGTGGACTATAGAATTTTGTAAGTCAATTAATAATAAAAGTTTAGGTGTTGGTGCCCCTTCTCCAATTATTTTTTTAAAAATAAGAATGCTAAACTTGGAAACTGCGCCCCCACCAAAAAAAGAAAAAGAAAAGAACGATGTCAAACTGTCCCGAACGCTCGGAAAACTGTAAAAAAAAAAAAAAAAAAAGAAGAATCGAACGTAAAGAAACAAAATAAAACGTAGATGAATTAATAAATGGTACAAAGAATTGGAAGAAATAACGATGTCAAATTGTCCACAAAGAACGAAAAAATGTAAACAGGAAAAAGAAAATCTTAGGGACCGAAACGAAACGAAACGAAACGAAATAAAACGGAAACGATATAATGTATGGTTTCTAAAAAAAAATAAAAAAATGGAAGAGTGTGAAACTGCGAAAAAAAAGAAAAGAAATCGATATATTTGTGTTAGTGTAAAAATGTGACCCACGTAAAACTAAGCGCGGTTTTAGGTGTAAAATTGATATTTTAGATTACAAAATGCGATAATTACGATGGTATAATTATATTGACCCGAAATGTAAAATCCAAAAAAACAAAAGAAAAGAACGATGTTAAACTTACCAGAAAGTTCGTAAGAACGTAAACAGAAAAAAGAAAAATCGAACTGGACGAAATCAAATAAAACGGAAATAAATATATAAAAATAACGATGTCAAACTTTCCAGAAAGATAGGAAAAATGTAAACAGAAAAATAGAACGGAACGACACGAAATCTAACGAAAATCATGTAATATATAGTTTCCAGAAAAAATAAAGAAATAAACAAAAATAAAATGGAAAGAATATGTTTGTAATTTGTTTGTATAAGTGTAAAAATCTGTAACACGTGTAAGTAATGTATTTATATTATCTAGTGTATGAATGTGAACAACATATAAATAATCCATGTAATTTGTTGTTGTTGTTGTTGTTGTTGTTGTTGTTTTAGTGTTAAAAAATCCGGCTGTATTACAAAGAAAGAAACGATGTTAAAGTTGCAGAAGGAAGAGGAAAAACGGAAAGAGAGAAGAAAGAAATAAACAAAATGTAAAGTTCGTAGAAACCGAAACAGAGGATAGTTTATACAAATAAAAATAAATAAATAAATGAATAAATTAATGGAAATGAAAAGAAACGGAAAAAATGCGAAATAAAACGGAATTGCAGTATCATAAGTTTTAATGCACTGTAAAGAAATGTAAAGTTTTTTGGATTGTGTTTGTTTTTATTTTTAACCAATGTAAAAGTTAGCGTTGTGCGTTTCACATTAATTGCCGTCCAGTTTTTATGAAAACCTAAACAGACGTTCGTCCTTATTTGTCTCCTGTGAATGGTCATGGACGGTGTAAATGAGTGGGGGTGGAAGTATGAATTTTTTAGAGAGAGATAACTGTACTACTTCCATTGATCGCAACTGGGTTTGGCAGTGAACTCTCACCAGATATAATATAGGAAGCTCCGATCTGCGAGTTAGTGGATAGCTAATATGCCTATAACACACCTTAGATATCGTGATGCAGTTTGTGCATAGTATATCTGCATAAAATGTCTAGATTCTCAATCCTATTAAGGTCAAAGAGACGGGAAAAAATAAGTTCATTATATATATATATATATATATATATATATATATATATATATATATATAATAGTAATATATATATATATAAAATAATAATAATATATATATAATATATATATAATATATATATATATAATAGTAATATATATATATATATATAATAGTAATATATATATATAAAATAATAATAATATATATATAATATATATATTATATATATATATATATATATAATAGTAATATATATATATATAAAATAATAATATATATATAATATATATAATATATATATAATAGTAATATATATATAAAATAATAATAATATATATATAATATATATATAATATATATATATAATTATTATTATATTATATTTTATATATATATATAATATAATAATATAATAATATATATATATATATATATATATGTATGTATGTATGTATGTATGTATGTATGTATGTATGTATGTATGTATAGTAATTGTCTGTATTTTTGAGATGAGGTGTTTTCATTGATTGAGATTACCCCCGTAATGATAATAAAGGGTTGGGTTCGAGACTCCTAACAAACAGTTCCCCAGTTCGATACAAAACACCTGACAAAGGCCGGAGGGCAAAACGGCTGAAACGTTGTGACAATAAAAACCAAGATGAGGAAGTCAGTCCGACAATCTCAATCAATGTATGTATGTATATATAAGAAAAAAATGAGTTCATTTTATTTAGATAGATAGATAGATAGAAGAGAAGATAGAAGAGAAGAAGAGATCATATCAGCCTCTTTTCCACTATTTTAATAGCTAGTAAGGATGAATTAATATTTTTTCAGGAATCGAAGACCGTTTTATCACATTGTGCAGCTTGTTTGATTTTAGTGTAAATTTGTGTACTCGTGTAATCGTGATGTTATTTGTGAATATATTATTTGATACATTTAACTGATATTTATATTAATTTTACAGAATTTTAATTTGGTAACATTTTTTTTTTTTAACTATGAGTTTTGAGAAATTTATTTATCCTTTTTAGTATGAAATACCAATACAATTTAGTAAATACCAATTAAATCTTTTGAGTATGAATTTATATTGAGTATAATATTTAAGTATGAGTTAAATACAGCAAAAACTCCAATTATTTTATTTTAAAATAAATTTTTCCTTAAACCTATGTATAATTTTATTAGTTCAGATATTTTTTTGCATGTGTAATGATTAAGCATGTGAATACGTGTGTGTGCGTGTGTGTGTGTACTATTGCAAATTGTTTCTCTATAATCTGTGTATGTAAACATTTTATACATGGTTAAATTTGTGTGTAGGCAATTGGTTTCCTATCCATGCCTATCCAGTCCAAGAGTGTGTGTAAATCTAGATTGGATATGCTTACTACTGATTCTAGGAAGCATACTGCCTGGCTATGCAATGGCAAAAGTTTTATGTATGCATATGATTAACACCTTCCAATCTGTTAAGAGGGGTTGATTTCTGCTCGTCGATGATAATGACTAGGGCTAGGGCAACAGCATATTCTTTTCATTGTTATGACTCTCGGGTGTGTATCTGTTGATATCTTATATGCTTGAGGTGGTTCTTGGTTGATTAAGTGTGTCTAACTGTGTCGGATACGCACTCAAGAGTCAAAACAATGAAAAGAATATGCTGTTGTCATAGCCCTAATAATGACACATGTAAAGAAGTTTTACTTTATCCCGATAGCTACAACCTTGTAAAAAGTTAATCATTAATTACTTGCCAAATTTATTTTATTCTGTTTGATTTCTTTTGAAACAATTTTAATATTTAGTTGATCTTACAGTTCCCAAAAGACGTACTAATATTGAAACACTACCAATTTAATATGAGTACATGTGCAGGCTGTCCTAATGTTAATATACTTATACATACATATGTATGTATGTATGTATGTATGTATGTACGGCATAATCACGTTGACACACTGGTTCCCGTCAGATCACCGAAGTTAAGCAACGTTGAGCCAGGCTAGTACCAGGTGGAGGATCATTTCGGAATTCTAGGCACTGTATGTGCTTTCTACTTTTCTCAGCATTGTTTCCAGTCGTCCTGAACCTCCACTTGCCACTGGTATTCAACAATCTCAACTCAGGAGAAGTGTGGTTGGATTTGCGCAACTCTTGCCACAAAAAAAAAAAATTCATGCGCAGGCATCCTTACAGTGGGTATCCATGGTCTGTCAAGACTAAAGGAAGCCTTTATGTATGTATGTATGTATGTATGTATGTATGTATGTATATTTAGGGAGCATTCTTTCCTTTAGGCATATTTCATTGAATAAAATAGACATTTTGTATCTGCTGATTCTACTTTGGATCCTTTTCATTTTCCAAATTAATTTCCTTGCTTCTGGCAAGAACTGGATGATGTAGTTTTTTTTGTTTTTTTTTTTACACAGTGATCACCACTTATCAAGGCCCGGAAGCCACTCAGGGATAAGGGTTATTGCAAGTACATTACGTTAGTGAGGAGATTTGCTGAAATGTTTACTTAAGGGGGCGGTTCATTAGGAATTTGTTAACATTGGACTTGAAGACAACCAAGTTGTAGTCCGGAGGGAAGCAGGCAGACGGAACAGAGTTCCACAGGCGTGCAGTTCTAAGAAAGAAGCTTTGTTCATGGAATCCACGTTTTGATTTAGGCACAGATATAGAGTGGGGGAAATTTTTCACAGTGGATTCAGCTAGACGGGTGTTTTTCGTGAAAGATTGGCGAGGGGGGACCAGAGATTGGAGTTCAGACGAGCATCTGCCATGGAAATAACGATAAAACAAGGACAGGCTCGCAACGTCTCTTCTGTGGGAGAGAGGTTGCAGGGTAGAGAAAAGGGCATCCCCCACTAAGCCACGAAATCTATTTTGTACTCTGTCAAGGCAGGATAGGCTGTCCTTAGCAGCTCCCGCCGAGATATGGCAACAGTACTCCATCCTTGGACGTACTTGGCTTTTATATAGATAGAGAATTGCATCCGTAGTGAGATATCTTCTGGAGCGGTAGAAGGATCCCACCATCTTTCCAGCGACCTTGGCAACAGACTTGATGTACGTGTTCCATTTCAGATCAGGAGTAAAGGTCAAACCCAGAAGCTTGTCAAAACACGGGGCCTCACCCAGACGAGAGCCATCCATCACAATTGATGCCAGATGGGGATCAGAGCGTTGATGATGTAAGGATAGGATTTTGGTTTTGGATGCATTAAAGGTAACCAGCCACATCTTCCCCCACTGAACCACGCGCTCAAGATCAGAGGAGAGAGAATCCGAGAGAACTTCGTCATTTACAGCCTTTGATGTGTTGCCGTAGATGGTCGTGTCATCAGCATAGATGTCAACGAATGATTTAAGTATGTGTTTAGGAGGTCATTGATGTAGATCAGGAAGAGAGTTGGGCCCAGGATTGACCCCTGAGGGACTCCAGCATTTATATTGCAGGCCTCCGATTTTTGTCCATCTACCACTACTCTTATGAGCCTATCGGAGAGAAATGATTTAATGATTGAGAAAACATTTCCAGTAATACCGTAGCTGGAAATCTTGTGAAGTAGACCCTTATGCCATACCTTGTCGAAGGCCTTTGATATGTCGAGAGCAATTGCCCTAGAAAGGAAGCCTTTGTCAAGAGATTCACTAATCCTATGTGATATAACCGTCAGCACATCTGCGGTAGATCTTGCAGAGCGGAAGCCATATTGTGTGTCACTAAGAAGGTTATTCCTGCTGAGGTGGTTGACTATTTCTCTATTTAATATGGATTCCAGCAACTTACTCATAAGACACAGGAGACTTATTGGTCTGTATTGAGAGGGAGATGACTTATCACCTGAATTCTTAAATACAGGGCAAACTGATGAGGTCTTCCAGGGAGTCGGAAAGCACTTCTCCTTAAGGCAGCGCTTAAATAGTTTCGTAAATATGGGAGCAAGTTCTGGTTGAAGCTTTTTTAACACTATAATTGGGATGCCATCAGGGCCAGTTGCTTTACTGGAATCTAGGTTCTTTATTAGCTTGGCGACCTCATGCACGGATATTTGTATGTTACCTAGCTTGTTCTGTGTTATAGGAGGAAATATGGGGAGTTGATGGCCTTCGTCGCATAGGGTAGAATTAGCTGCAAAGTTCTTTGCAAATAGTTTGGCCTTGTCTGACGCTGACGAGATGACCTCTGGTCCATTGATAATGGTTGGGATAGAACGCACACTTCTGTTCAGGATCCTATTTGTTATTTGCCAAAACTGGTGGGATCCAAGCCGCTGATCAGCTACCTTGGATTTAACAGACTGGGCATATAGCTCTCTTGCATTTTTTATTACTCTTTTACAGTGGTTGCTGGCAGACCTAAAAGCAGCTTTAGTCTCAGTGCATCTATTACGTTGGTAGCTATGGAAAAAGTGATTTCTGTGCGCGATAGCAGCAGCACATTCTGGGGAGAACCATGGCTGGCTGTTAGGTTTTTGTTGGAATTTTTTAGATGGTATGAATTGATCTATGCCTGCAATTAACCATTCGGTCAGATCCGATACTATAGAGGACACATCCTTTTTAAACATGGAGTGCAGAGGTAAATCAGATATGAATGTACGGAAGCTATCCCAGTCGGCCATAGAGTATCGGTATACAGTACGGTGGAGGGGTACGTCTGGGGGCTTCTTACATTTTGTTATTATCTTAACTGATACAACGGAGTGGTCGGAGGATCCTAGAGGAGAATGAACGGAACATGAACATAGCTCAGGGGAAGTTGAGAGAAAAAGGTCTAAGAGGCTTGCATATTGACCGGGTGTATCGGGCACACGGGTGGGTTCGCGAACAATCTGAGTGAGATCATAAGCAATGGCAAAATCATGACAAAACCTCCCCTCATCATCTGTCTTATTTGAATGGGGCAGCCATTCCACGTTATGGACGTTGAAGTCACCACAGATGTTAGTCACTGTATATTGTCCAGAACTAGTTTGGTTAATAATCCCTGATAATGAATTCAGACAGATTTGAAAGTACTCAAGCCTACAATAAATATGGTGACTACATCAGCCAGTTTTTACTAGAAGCTAGGAAATTAATTTGGAAGATGGAAAGGATCTAAACCAGAATCAGTAAACACAAAATGTCTATATTATATAATCGTGCGCGCGCGGGTTGTTCCAAAAGTAAAGATTCTTATTGTTTAAAACTCAAAATGTTCAGTAGCTACAAAGATAAGAGTGATACCATTAAAACAAGCTATTTTTGTGCTTTTTGAGTCCAGAACTTATTTTTCTACATAGTCACCATCATTCTTAATGCATTTTTTTACCAGCGATGAATGATTGCTGTGCATGGGAGTCCGGAGCATACTTTGTCATATAAGTACATTCAGCTAAGTGCTTTAATGGGTAGAGTATGACAGTAGATTTATATAAAACTTGAGTTATCTACTACTACTACAACAACAACAACTACTACTACTACTACTACTACTACTACTACAACAACAACAACAAAAATGAAAACGAAAATATCTCGCACATTTTAATTTATAGACGACTAGTACATTGGTTAAAATGTACCGGTTATCTTGAGGTTCTGAGTTCAATCCTGAGAAAAGACAGCAAGGCAAGTTAATGATTAAACAGAAAGAACGTCACATGACCTGGAGAAGAGAAATGCAAATCGTGTTCCCCGATGTAAAGGGTGTGTTCAAATTCTAAGATGATTTCCGAGTCTGACACAAGCCACTTGAAGAAGGCCGGATTGCAAAATGATTGAACATTCTTATAAACAACAACTAAGATATCAATCTGAAAAGTGCGCATTTTATTTTGTTTTGTTCTGTTTGTTTTTTATTAAATTTCATCTGAAATGAAGCGCGTAAATGGATAAGCATTTATTATTTCATTTTTTTATTGCTATTTGAATATGAAAACTTATCACTGGCGATGATACATACATTCACATATATATGCATATATACATGCTGTCAAATATACTTGATGAACCAAGTGCAAGAGAAATACAGACAATTGCGTTCAAGGGAACGGTTAGAATCTTAAAAAGATCTCTCGGTTGGAGTGACTGAAATAGTGGGTGAATGCCTGGCATCCGCAAGGATACCCCATCTCCATAAAAACGAAATGATTAGAAAATTAAAACAAGTGAAATACATATATATATATATGCACACACACATACATGCTGTTTACACTTAATCACCTAAACGTTGCGATAAGCAACCAAGATGATGACACAAAACGAAAAATTGTAGATAATAATGCCAATTTCTCATACCAAAAATACACGGACATAATATAAAACATTTATACTAGCGCGTTATGTTTTTTTATATAAACGACTAGCAGGGACACTCAGTGTTACCCGAGAATATGGATAACAAAATAGAAGAGTTAAAAAGTGTAACATCTTTCTTTTCCAGCTTCTTTCTTTCACTCTTTCTTTTTCTCCTCTCTTCCTCCTCTCACATTATACATGTAGAAGTCCCGTCAGCCAGTTCTACAAAATGATTTTGTTGCTTAAAGTTGGGATCAAAATTGATAAAATCAGATTCCTTTGTAATCACATGTGTCGTGGCCCCACAACCGACAAGAAAATTATTATTGCTTGTTGACGCATCAAATGTACACGAAAATAAGAAATGTATGTTCGCTAACAGAGCTCTCTACATTTTTAATGTAGTCGCCATTTTGAGTCCTGTATCTACATTGGAAACTCTTGTGCTTAGGTCGTCCAATTATAACATAATTTTTGTACTTTTCTTAGAAAAAGACCTGCTTTTGGCAAAGTTGCGTTTTTTATTCCTGGCATGGGTATTTCTTTCTGGGTTATCCCGGTGGTAAATGGCTTGAAATCACTCGGTAATCCCTTAAGGACCACGGAAATTAACAGACTGTCACTTATAACTTCAGACATTTTTAAAGAATTGGCAGTTGTCTCGGCTCTTATATTATAATCAGTAATAGTTTCGGCTTCCATTCTTTTTAGAGAGGTCAGTTCAGTGTATAAAGAAATAATTTTGGGTTTTCCTTTCGATAAATAATGCTCTCTCAATATGTTTAATTCTTTGCAGCCGTCGTCCAGGGCTTTTCCCATTACCAGTGATAGACTTCAGTCATCTAAACACTGTATTAATTCCGCAAAGACAGTTGCATTCTTTTCAATGAAGTCGGGGTCGTTTCTGCTTTCAGGTTGTGTTTCTAGTACTTTGTGTAGCTTTTGGATTCGTAGATATCCTAGAAATTTAACTTGCCACAATTCGAACTTTGATTCGGATCCATCAAAATAAAGACGCACGCTGGGCCCATAACCTGTAGAAGTGTAAGCCATTTTGAGTTTCAGATGGTTCGCTGTTACACACAAGTGGTAGCAGAAGTGTAAGCCATTTTGAGTTTCAGATGGTTCGCTGTTACACACAAATCCTGGTAGGTGACTTGTTTGTAGTAGACAGTTCCACAGAACAAAATATTCTTACCGTGTCGAAACCCGGGAAAGAACATGTGAAATTGCTCCAGAAAAGGTTTAATATTTATGAAGCAATTCTGGTTTCTGATTGGTTTGTAGCAGAACATGAATTATTTGATTCGTCAGTTCTTAGCAGCATCGTTTATAAATAGAATCGTCCGACTGTGTGGGATCATACCCCATTATAGGATCAAAATATTGCAACAATACATATGAAAAAATATATTACATTTTCAAATGGAAATAGTATCAGGCAGGGCAAAATGCCACTTGATGTAAGGAGCTAAAATAGTAATAACTTTAAGGTCAAAAAACAGTCAATAGATAGATTTCGACCCAGAAAACAGCAGTTCTCCCCCCCTTTGTCAAAAACATTGCATATGAAATATGAAGATTAACAGACAAAATAAGAAAAGAGAAAGTTATGAGGCTGCCGAAAGTAAACTTAAGGTTTCACAGCAACGGTTGATGGAAAAAATATTGCTTTAAATGTCAACCTCCTTTGGACTAATTTTGATTTTATTGACTCCTAAAAAATGAATATTAGAAAAAAATGTGTCCATATTCTGCCTGAGCCATTGCTGAAAAGAATATATTAGCTTTGAGTGTGCCTTGTGTAGTTTCTGATTTTTAGGTGGACACATAGACAAGCAGACAAATGCCCTTTATATCATGGATGGTATCAAGCAAAGTAATAGAATTGACTATGGAAAGGTATAAACTCATAATTTAATCTCCTCCAGTATTGAGCCAAATAGTGACTTGTGTTTACCTAATCATATACAATGAATCGTTTAGAATAGTCATTGCTTTCAACATTAAAGGATTCAAAATAGGGTTGATATGCCATAAAATATATAATATCATTAGAAAAGCTATGAACCAGGTATATAATAGGTATTGTGTTTCAATATCAAATTACATAAGAAAGACAAAATCAAAACTAAATTGGAAATAAATAAATCAGTTTATTATTTATATTAATAGATGACCTTCTTTATGTTGCCCGCCTTCCCCCCCTTCCGAAACAATTCTTGTTTGCTCTGTCATCAAAATTTCATGAACCATTTTTTCTATCACTTCCTTTACTATGTCTTCCTTCTTCATAAATACATCAACTTATTGATTAACACTGTTTCCTTTTTATGTCGTTTTGTTATTATAACATTACTGGGGAAAAAAACAAAGATTTGTGTGTCGATTCAAAAATTATTTGAAAATACAAATATTTTTAGTCTGTTATGTTTAAGTTCATTTCAATTAATTTTAATATTTAAGAAAATGCCACCGGTAAGCTTTATAAAATTCAGTTAGTTGTCACAGAAAATATAAACATGTGCATTTTGAGCTGGAATGCAATGATAGCCCACAGTGTGTGATAAACTTCAGTTATCTTCTGATATTAAATTTCATTTTGTTACTCCCATTGTTAGCCTTCTGTTGTTAACCTTCATTTACGTTCTGTTGTTAATCTTGTTCCTTCCTATGTTAATATTCATAATAACTTGTCCCATCCTATGTTAGCCTTCATCTACGTTCTGTCATTAACCTTCATATATTTTGTTCCTTTCTCTGTAACCTTCCATCTACTTTCTTATGTTCGTCTTCATCGAATGTATTCCTGCCTATGTTAGCATTCATTTCGTTTACGGTCTTCCTTCTTATGTTAGCCTTCATCTACCTTACTTTGTTCCTCTCCCTGTTAGTATTCATCTATTGTACCTTATTCTTACCTTTGTTAATCTTCATCTACCTTCTGTTATTAACCTTCATATATTTACTTTATCTTATCCCTTCCTATTTTAGCATTCATCTAATTAACCTTGTTTCTTCCTATGTCATTCTTCATGTACCTTACATTGTTCATTCCTATCTTACCCTTTATCTACCTTCTGTCATTAGCTACCTATGTTAGTCTTCATCATCTGTATCCTATTCCGTCCTACAGAGTGGAACGATAAAGTTGTTGCCCTAAAGAAAATAACACAACAGTTTTATTTTTAAACTTTTATTGAAAAAATCAAGTCAGGTAACTTGATCATGTAGTAGAGCTAACATCTACTCAATGTAGCCGCCTTTAGCCTGAATCACCACCTCGATATGGGTCCAGAACTGGGAGCATGTCTTTTCCACAAGTGCCGGTGGGAGCTTGGTGAATACTTGGTGGATGGCTTTGGTGTTGTAAGAGGTCATGTTGGTGATGTTCTTGACATATGACCGAACAAAATAGTCCTGTAGGTTAAGGTCTGGGGAAGAGGGGGCATTGAGAAAAGGGTACAAAGTTGTAGCACTCCTGAAGCCAAGCCTGGGTCTTTTTGAACTTGTGGGCTGGCACTGAGTCCTGCTGCCACACCCAAGATCTGCCAACAACCATTTGATTGCACCAGAGGATCACCACACTCTTCAGCACATCCAGGTACACTTTGGTATTGACTTTCAAGCCAATGTAAACTTCAAAGATGTGAGGTAGCATGATGCGACCCTCACTTGAAACCACACCAAAGACCATAACCGTGGCCGGAAACTGTGTTTTCATCACCCTGGACACTTCCCTGCTATCCATGGCAATTAATAAATGCATTTGTAGGGTGCTGGCTATGGTCCTGTTAGCATAACTTGGATCAGTAGAGAGCATGAGTTGTACATCGGCCCATTTTGGATCTCACTCATTGAACACTGTGTCATTTTCAAGCATGATAGAAATCTCCTTGCTTTTGAGATTTGTACACAACTGGCCAACTAGTAGATGGTCTGCAACAAAAATAAACCAATTTTCATCAAAGGGAAATGGAATCATGTCGGCTTTTCTAGGGCGACAATTTTATCGTTCCACCCGTTATATCAGTCTTCATCTACTTTGTCATTAGCCTTCATCTACTTTGTCTGTTCCTATCTTCATCTATCCTCTCTTATTAGCCTTTATATATTTTATTAACCTTCCTCTACCTTGCCATTAGCCTTTGTATATTTTGTTAATTCCTCTGCTAGCCTTCATCTACCTTCTGTCATTATCCTTCATATATTTTGTTCATTTTAATCTTAGTCTTCCTCTATCTTCTCTCATTGGAGTGTTTGGGGTATTCAGAGAGTGGTTGGTACCTTTGGTAGGGGGGTTCACCATGTTTTTTTCTTAGGACATCTCGTCTGCCACTCAGTTCTCACCTGTGGCTTCCCATAGCTGTCGCATGCAACAGTGGTCACATCCTGGATAAAGGCTTTGACGAGCTTGCTAAACCAGTAGGGTAGACGACAGGTCTCAAACTCTTGGTGAGTTAGAGTCAGGCCTACTGCATGTGAAGCCTGACTCCCGGTGGAACAAGTGGAGGAGTTCACCTGAAGATCCAGTGATTGTGAGGGCAGTGGCAGCAAGTGTCGTTGGAGTGCTTTGATGCCCAAAGAAGTCATGGTTATCCACTGAAGTCTGGCAATCTGCTGTCATAACAGTTCTCCGTGCCACTGAATCAAAACTTCCCAAGCCGAGAGAGTATGATTGCTCCTGTGAACCAGTCTTCTCACTATAAAACCTTTATGCACAGGTCAGTTTTGCAAACCATCTCTGATTATTGATCTGTCTATGCACACTCTTCAAGTCGCGTGGCAATGAGAATGTGGCAAAAGCAACAGGTGTAGGTGAACACTGGCGGTTGTTGTTACAAACTTGCACATAGGTGGTCCATGAGCAAGTGATCGCTCTTCTTCCTGAATCCAAAGATAACAGGAGAGTTTGGCAGCACCTGTTGACAACTGGGCAGCCTCTTTAAGACACCACTATCGAAGGAGGGGGTTCGAAAAGGTATTCCAGACAAATGCTTTCCCTTCTCTGAGGCATCAAAACTCTTTAGCCTGACAATTAGTCTTTGAAAGACAGAGGTGCTCTGCCAACCTGCACCATACTCTCACTCCTCTCTCTCTACCATCACCATTGACGACACACTGCTTGCCAATGTGGAACATTTCAAATATCTGAGGAGCACCAGATCTTGTGATAGCTCCTTGGACAGAGAAATTAACACTAGAATCAGCAAGACAAGTCAAGCACTGGGTAGACTCCGCAATCGAGTGCTCAACGAACATAACATCCGTCTATCTACAAAACTGAAGGTCTACAATGCTGTGGTTCTTTCTTCCCTCTTCTATGATTGCGAAACATAGACACTGTATCGCAGGCATATCAGGAAACTGGAGCTTTTCCACATGCAAGCTCTCCACTTCATCCAGGGAGTCAGGTGACAGGACTGCATCACCAATCTGGAGTTCACCAGCATAGAGACCATTATCATCAAGACCCAACTTCAATGGGTTGGACACATGATTCGAATGAAAGAGTGTCAGATGCCAGACATCTGATGTACAGGGAACTGGCATAAGAAACCAAGGTCAACCAAAACTAGGGTTAAGGACTCAGTCAAAGTCAATCTCCAGTGGTGCCATATCTAACCGAAAGACCTAGAGGTTTATGCTATGGATACACTAAAATGACGAGGCTCAGTTCATAGAGCTGCTGCCAACTTTGAAGAGGCTCGATGCCAGAAACTCACTGCTGCCAGAGTGACACCTCAGAGCAGCTTCAGTAGTGATCACAACAACTGACTTCCGATGCCCCTACTGTTCAAGACTCTGTGCCTTTAGGTTGGAGCTGCAGAGCTACCTTCATATTTATAGATGAGATGCAAAACGAAAATGTCATCATCAAATCCGATGGAAAACCAACCTTCTTTCATTAGCCTTCATATATTTTGTTCATTCCGTTGTTAACCTTCATCTACCTTGTCTCATTAGCATTCATATATTTAGTTCGTACCTGTGTTAGCCTTCATCTACCTTCTCTCATTAGCCTCCATATATTTTTTGCTTTCTCATGTTAGCCTTCATCTATCTTCTGTCATTAGCCTTTGTGTATTTTATGTGTTTCTATGTTAGGTTTCATCTACTTTCTATTGTTCCCCCTCTATCACATGTATCACTGACTATGTTAGCATTCATCTGTCTTGTATCAAAACAATAACCACCTTCTTCCTTCGTACATTAATAAAAGCTACCGGGTTGTAATGAGGGACAGTTTCCTTTTTTATAACTCAGTTGGCTGCTGAGTTAATATTGTAATGTTCTTTGTGTATTGAGTCTAGAGATTTGTGATACCTATCCTTTATACTTTGATCTATGATTCCTGAATATTTGAAATTGTAATAAAATTTGGCAAAAGTTCTTGGAAGCATTTGAATAATTAGACAAAAAATGCCCTTGAAACTGCATTTATGCAAATATTTTTCTTAAAACTCATTAGATTTTTTAATCTTGATTTTTTTCAGTGCTTCTTCGCCATTAGAGCAAAATTTGAAAATGAAAATATTGAATTTCAAGTAAAACCAATGGTAACTACTTAATTGTCATGTTGCAGTGATCAACATATCCAAAAATTATGAAAAACCATAATGTAGAATTTAATTATTAATGAAAATAATTTTCAAAGACAATTAGCGAAAATTGAGTTTTGCTAAAAAGAGAAACCAAAAGTTCCAATAGTAACAAGGGAGATAATTTTTTATGAAAACTTAAAACTCAATTTTCGTTTATTTTCTTCGAAAACTGTTTTCATTAGTAATTAATTTTCTACCTCATCGTTTTTCGTAATTTTGGGATATGTTCATTACTGTGACATGACGATTAACTAGATACCATTGCTTTTACTTGAAATTCAATATTTCGATTTTCGAATTTCACTTTAATAACGAAGCAGCATCCTTTTTTCTTATTAATTTTGGATAGTAAAATATCCACCATCAAAGAAATTATTAAAAAAAAAATTAATGTTTTACCTTTATTTTATAAATATTTTATTTTTGTAATTAGGAATATCTTTGCCTCGTGTTGTTGTTTAGGCAACGTTCAAATGTTATTAATCTATGTAAGATGGTTACAGTCATGCAGAAAATACGGAAAGATTTTAGCTGACAATAACCCCATAATCCAATAAAAATATTAAATTAAGATGGTGCTTGCTTATAATAAAGTTTATCTTAATCAAGAAAATTAATTGCATTTATTAAAGTGACGAAACGGATAGTTATCATTTGTCTGCCTTTATGTTGATGCTGAAAATGCTATCAGTGAAATTTTATGTTTCATAATTAATAAAATGTTTTATTTTAATTGCATAATTTTTCTTAAATTATCTTTTATTTGTGGAAAAAGTTTATTTCTTTAAAATTCCTATTTGTGCTTTAAAAATATAAATTTGTCTAGGAGATTGTTGTGTTAAGAAGGACGATTTGACAAGGACAGTAAGTCGAGTGTTTGACAACTGAGAGAACACACTAAAGTTAAGAATTCGTGTGAATTATGGCGTCAGTGAAAAGAAGTGCTATCAATATTTTATTTAGATTTATTTTAAACATGATTGATTAAAATAAGGATTTTTTTATCCCTCACCCCCAAAAGAAACTTCTAAATTCAGTTGTACTTTCATAACTCAAGGAAACAAAAACACACAACAACAGATTAACTGATTTCCCCAACTTTCAAGGTCATGATTAAATTCAACATTAAGTGGGATCGATCGACAGACATAGACTGTAATCAAGATGCAGCTCTTCTGTATTTTAAGATTCAATATAACCATAAATCTTCTTTGACTATTTAATAAAAGAAGACAACTGAGAAATAACTTTTTTCTTACCTCATTCCCAAAATTTTATTTATTAAATTTGAGGAATGAATATGTTTTGTTTCCTTTCTCATTTTATTTATTAAATTCTGGGAATGAGGTAAGAAAAAAGTTATTTCCTAGTTAGTTGTCTGCCTTTATTAAATAATAAAACAAAAAATTATGACTACTTGTAAACCTTAAAATAAATTTCAAAAATTAGGTAAGATAAACGTTACTATTGGTGCCATAAATTATTTTTAAGGAAATAGTTGGGAAATTAGTCAGAAACTATTTATTTCACTCATTTGAGATTTAATTAAAAGTTATATTTAATAGAAGTTATAAGCCTTTTTTATAATGTAATCATTGGTTGCGAGCGAAGTAGTAAGGGGTCCAGTAACTTACTTCCTGTTAATAAATAATATGTAACATCTTATTACTTTATTCACAACCAATAATCACGGAAAAAGGCTTATAGCGTTTAGTAAATATTTAATTCAAAATTTTCAACACAAATATATCACAAATTACTAGGTAAACAAACATAAATAACTAATTTTACAGCTGTAGTTCCTTTAAAATGATTTATATCGCTCAAAAGTAATGATTACCTAAAAATTTACTTCCCAGTCATCTTTCTTTATTAGATAGTCAAACAAGAGTTATGGTTATTACTTTGGGACCATAAAATTGCAAGAGCACAAAGACTATAATAACCGCATCTGAAAAAGAAAAAATAAAGCAAAAAACAAACAAACAAAAAACAAACAAAAAAAAAACAATAGCTATTCTCATTTTAAATGTTATTTTCACAACGTTTCAGTCGATGTAACCTCCGAGCTTCTTCAGGTGCATTTTGTCAAACTCAAGAATTTTTCTATTGATCTCAGGATTCTGCACGGAATACCTCAGTTCGACAGAAAGATTACCAAGTTCGTCACGATACACCTGAAGAAGATCAGAGGTTACATCAATGGAAACGTTGTGAAATAACATTCAAGATTAGAACAATAGTCTGGAGAATCCAAATAATATGATTAATTAATCCTCATCTTAAAAATTCAAAAACATCAAAAACCAATAAAAAAAGAAGATAAAAACGACTTACTTCATCTTCATCGTCATCAAGATAATAGCCAATGGGTTGTTTGCTGTACGTTTCCAAATTTAGCTGACTCTGAAAAAATGGACGTTTTCCGGAGTATTTATAATTGATTGTTGTCGTTCGTGTCTTGGGAGTTTTTGAATAAGTGCCAAAACTTGCAAAAGGCATCCTTAAAGTTGGTTGCCTAGGTGGTTTGATGGTTGTCGTTTTAACTTCAGAAAGTAAGTCTTTTGGCAACTTGGGTCTGTCTGACGTTTTAAGAAGTTGTTTGGCTGGTACAATAGCAATCTCTCCTAGACATCCTTCATTGTCAACATCCTCATCTTCCAAATTCTCATTATTACCCCCTGCATGGTCATCACTGTCATGCTCATCATCATCATTGTCATTAAGTGGAGTTAGAATTCGTGCAGTGAGGGGGATGGTAGGTGCGATGGTACTGGTTGGGGTTGGTCTTACATCAACAGAAGTTCCCAACTCCCTACCCACTGGTCCTCCACCTGTTAAGTTACGTAACAGCTCAGAACTAGCACTCAGGTTTCTTGCATCTGATAAGTTTTTCCGATCAGTAAATTTGATCACGCCTGGCTGGGTTACGCTCTCAAAAGTATGTGAGTTTCTAGCATGTTCCGCACTCGCCTCTCGTCCCTTCTTTTGTTCTGCTTCCTCCTCTGGCTGCTTCTTACCCCCCTCTTTATTTGCTTCTCTTTTCTTTGCTTGTTTTCTTATATTCACGTCTTTCTGCTTGCAGTTTGCTAGATCACTGATCTCTAACTTTGGAGATGGCTCCATGCCCATATCACTGCTAAATGTGACGTCTTCATCTTTCACCAGAGTATCTTCGTCTTCTTCAACTCGAATGCCAACTTCCATGCTGTCATTGCCTGTACTGAAAAATTGTTCTTCGTCACTTTCTTCTGGTTGTTCTGGAGGGGATACGACTGGTTCTTTGGGTTTAACGATAACCCGACAAATTTTAGGACCTTCCTCCAGGCAAATTTTGGGACCTTCCTCCAATGAAAGTGATGTCATCTGCGATGACTGAGCAGAGAGGTCAAGGGTAATAGGGGAATCAGCTATTAAAAGTTCACTTTCCATGGCTGTATGTCTTTCGTCAGACGGAAGAGAGCTCTCCACGTATTGTTCTTGTGACAATGTTGGTGTTGATGTTCTGTATCTCTCTGCTGACCGTTCTTTGTCTTCTAACCTTGACTCTTCCTCAAGGCCAGGTTCTGTGTAAATCAGAATAGTCGATGGAGGAGTTTGATCTTTTCTTGATTGTCCTCCTTCGGCCAACCTGTCATCTTTTGATTCTTCAACCACACCCACCTCTTGGACATTTTGTCTTTCTTCATTCTCATCTTTGTCTTTTCTGTCTTCTTCTTCATCTCCGTATCTCTTTTCTTCTTCTTTTTCGATATTTTTACTTGCTTCATTGAGGAAATCTTCTCTTAAGGAATTATTATCCGCGTCCATTTTTAGCTTTTGACGTCTCAGGGCTTCGGACACGATACTAATTAGTGAAAGGATTTTGATTAGTTTTTTTTTTTTTTTGCTGAAGAGATTATAAATATTCCACTTCTTCTTCTTCTTCTTCTTCTTCTTCTTCTTCTTCTTCTTCTTCTTCTTCTTCTTCTTCTACTTCTTTCTTAATTCAGTTTTAACCTTTCTTTCTATTGAAAACATGAGAACCAAAATATTTTCTTGTTCATCTAAAAACCACTGATATCTTCTCTCTTTTTTCTTTTTGTTCTTGTTTCTTTTTTATTTTCTTCTTTTTCTCGTTCTTCTTTCTTTCTTTTCACTTCTCTTTCATTTTTTCCTTCTTTCCAGTTCTTCTTTCCTTCACTTTATATTTTTACTTTCTTTTTTCTCCAATTCTTCTTCGACTTCTTTTCCTTCCTGTTTTTCCTATACTTCGTTTCCTTCTTCACTATTTCTCGAGTTTTCAGATCTTCTTTCTTTTCATTAATTTATCTTTTCTCTCTTTTTTTCAATATTTCCTTCATTCCTTTCTAATCTTTTCTTCTCCTGAATATCTTACTAATGTGTCAATCTACACACACTGATCTATACACTTCTTGTCTGTCCTTGTGAATGAACCCGAAATACACACAGAAATGGTGGGCGTGTCTTCATCCACTTTTAGCTCCACCTGCTTCTTTTCTCTTTCTTTCCTGTTCTTTTATTTTTTTTTTATCTTTTCTTTGTTATCGTTGTTGTTGTCACCTGAAGCTTGTTGATAAACAAACCATCAACCCGGCAACATCTGATAACTTGAAATATACACGTGGTCAGCTCAGAATAATAGGCGTGTCCTTTTTTGCCTTTCTTTTTTCTTCTTTATGGCTTTCTGTTTCTTCTTGCTTTTTTTTCTTTAATGAATAGGTTCTTTCTCCTCTTTCTTCTTTTGTTTTTTTTTTCCCCCCGATAATTTACTCCTTGATGTATGTAAGTAAAGTGCTTACACTCTGAACATGGTATTCCCTAATTTTCAGCTATTCCAGCAAGGGAGACAATCCAATATTTTATTTAATATTTATAATCACAATGATTTAGAAATCAAGGGAAGATCCAGTGTCTAGTGAAAACTATATGTTTATAAAATAACTCCAACAAAAAAATGATATATATAGTCTTGGAAGTTTTTAACCTTTAAAACTATACAAAAAAAAAAAAAAAATTTAGAAAACCATTTAGTCAGTAAATCATTTAATCGCCTGCAATCACTGTATCAATATGCTCTCTCAAATTCACTATAGTACCAGTAATAATTTATTTTTAAGGGTTTACATGAAATACTGTTTCGGGAATTTAAAAACAATATATATATATACATATATATATATATATATATATATTTTTTTTTTTTATTACATTTTCACCCCAAACAAGGCAAAGTCGGAGAAGTTTTTCAAGCTTAAAAAAAATAACTTTTAAGCCCAAATTCTTTACTGGAAAATTCCTTTGCTTAAAAGTCCATTAATCACTTCCAATCACTGCATTAGTTTGATTCCAAGATTTGCTTTAGTTCTAATATTATTATAATAGGGATGAAAAACTGTTTCGTGTTTATATATATATATATATATATATATATATATATATATATATATATATATATATATATATATATATATATATATATATCAGATTATGTGAAAGAAATAAAACCACAAAAGTAACAATCAATAATACCTATTAATGCTGTGTTGTTGTCAGTGTAGCAAGCTAAGAAACATGTATGCACTTGCGTGTAGGTCGGCGTCGGTCGTACATACCAGAGCATTGCGTCGTCTTAATGAACACTTATGTGTAGATATGCAGTTGCTTGTGAAGCGACGTAAACGTTCAGATGTGTGAGCAAGTGCATTCGTGTGTGTCCGGCAATGTCCCTTTGTAAAGCCATGACCTTTCTTATAGGAGAATCCATCCTAGGTGCAAAACAGAAATGATGAGTCAAAAAGTTTGACTTTTTTACCACCCTTTTGTCTTTATAATTGTTATAGTTGTTGTTGTTGTTGTTGTTGTTGTTGTTGCTGTTGTCAGGGATGAGAAGGTGTTTCAGAGAGAATCAACTGTTATGATAAAGAAGAATAAAACAAATCAGACATGGAACTAAAACTAATATTGTTGGAGAGAGGGGTATTCGTTTATGTATTTATTTATTTTAATTAAAAAAATCTTTGCTTGTTTTATGAAAGATGCTTGCTTTTTATTGTGTTTCATTGTTTAAATTAATTATTTTTGTTTTAATATTTTTGTTTTAAGTTATTTTGTTTTTCTCAATTTTATTGTTGTTTTTTTTCATGTTTTCTTATCCTGTTTTTTTTTTTTTTTTTATATATGATTGCATGAGACCAATAGATTAATTACATCACCAGCAGCAGCAGTAGGGACATGTCCAATCATGAGCGCTTCTCTTGACAACAGCAAATATGGCCGCCTGTCCTTAACAACCATTAAAGCCAAGGTTTCCATGCTGCATCGAAAGCGAAGAGGTATATTTTAGCTGGTCAGGATGAAAATCTAATTTCTTATCCTTTTTCAACACACGCTCCCCGCCCTCAAACTTTTCACCTAACCAATTCACCCTCAATTATACCTGACTTAACACCCTACCCCATCACATTGAGAATTAATACCACTTGACAAGATGCTGTTAGTTATCACGTGATAACCCATATGTTGGCCTGACACCAGCAGAGATCTCTGTACGGCGTTATTAGTAACGGAAGTGCCTTTGGCGAAAACAGCAGTAGTATAAGCCTTAATAGATGTCATTCAAAGGGTCCCAAAACGATTTTAGGTGATTGTTTAGAATCGTGGATTTTGAAACAAATGTACTCCAGATGAAAACACTGTTTATTACGTACTTACATGTAATGTCGAAATTAGTATAAATTCCAAAAATTACAAAAAGTGATAGAAAATGCGCTAGATCCATTTTTTACAAAAAAAAAAAAAAAAAAAAAATGGTCCGATATTTTGTATTTTGCAATGGCGGATTTTAATTAAAAGCAAGGGAGATAGTCTTAAAATATGGGCGTCATCAGTCAGATGAAAGAAAGAGAGAGAGAGAGAGAGAGAGAGAGAGAGAGAGAGAGAGAGAGAGAGAGAGAGAGAAATAAATAAATCCGTTATTATGGTTTATCTGAATGATCCATGACTTGAGAGGTCACAAGTCGTCTAGTACAATATTAAAATTCTGATAATCTTGTTTGCTTGGTTGTTTGCACATTCAATGTTTCAGATGGTCGGAGGAAGGGCGAATGAGATGAGAAGAGATGGGAAGAGGAGGAAAGAGGAAGTAGTAGTAGTAGAAGTAAATGACATGTCTTATTTTAGACCCAACAAACCACTTCCTCCCAAATTTCTTTTTGTGGCAGAAGCCACACTTGATGATTTGAAAATTACCCCTTTTCATGTTTGTGATATCATAAAAAACCTAGAGACTTCAAAGGAGTGTGGGCCTGATCTCATTCCTTGCTATATTATTAAAAAAAAAAATACTCAGCTGAGGTTTCCCTAGTTCTTTTCAAACTCTTCAACAAATGCCTTACCGACTCTTGCTTTCTTCTGATAGAAAATTGCTTCTATGGTACCAGTTTTCAAGAATTCTGGTGAAAGAACTGACCCAATCAATTATCGCATCATTAGCCTCTTCTCTCTCTTCACCAAAACTTTTGAGTCCTTCATCAATCAAGCACTAGTTCACCACCTCCTAGATGCTAAACTTCTTTCTGATAGAGTGTATGGATTTAGACAAGCTCATTCTACAACAGATATCTTAACTGTAATCTCTGAACATATATACCACACACTGGATAATGCAGGGAAGGCTAGAGTATTAGCCTTAGATATATCTAAGGCCTTTGAGAGAGTCTAGCATGAAGATCTTCTCTTGAAAATTAAATCATATGGTATTACTTGATGAATATTTAACATAATCAAATCTTTCTTAGACAAGAGAAAAATCCAGGTTGTTCTCAATGGCCGTACATCAAAACAACATGATAAAAATGCAGGGGACCTTTATTATTCCTTATATTCATAAATGACCTTCCTGATAAAATTGTCTCTGAGATGGGTATATTTGCTGATGACACCATGCAGACACAAGGTTTTTCCACCCAAAACCCAGGAAATACCAATAGCCACTTGTTATTGAGAAAGGTAGCGGGCATTGGAAATCTAGGGAATCTTGTTGTCACTCAGACTCCAGGGAATACCACAGCTTATGGCCAGTGAGTGATTGCAAATGATGGCCCGCATGAAATCTAATAATGACTGGTTTAATGTCTATTTTACACGATAGCATGTCTTGCCAGCTTTAAATAATTGATTGTCAAACTAGCCTATCTCTGTCCAGGTCTTTATATATTCCTCTTTCTCTCAATTTTTTTTTATCACTTCTTCTCATGTTTTCTTCGATCTTCCCCTGTGAGCTGACCCTGCTATTTCAACTGTTCTATATCTACTAACCCAAGCACTTTCATCCATTCTTTCAAAGTGGCCATACCATCAAAGTTTGCTGTTCTGTACACATCTTCTTATGCCATCCAGATTTAATCTTGATTCAAGATCTAAGGCTGTCTTTAAAACTTTTACACATTCATTGTGTCATTCACATATAATTTATTTCCATGCAACGCATGTCCTCAACCCTTACTGGCCATGTTTTACTTCTATACATTATCACACCATGTACATATGCCTGATAGACTCTTCCCTTGGTCGACAGTAGTAACACTCTGCTATTTTAGTGATGGCAGAAATTACCTGAACATAATCAAGGGTAGACAGAGTACACTCACATAATTTTTCTACCATCACACGTTAAAAAACGACCCTGGTGTCTAACTTTGCTCCGTGGGGAGGCATTGTAAATAGGTACAACAGCAAAGTGTTATTACTTGCAATCAAACTCACACGAGTTATATTATTAATAAAAGTAAAGAAAGATCATTGAACTGCCTGCGAAATGTGATGGCGTGCAATGACGTCACACAACATATATTTGAAAAAAATACATCCTCTTAGAATTAGGTCTTTCTGCTCGTTTTGGAAAAGAAAAGAGACGTTAAAAATTTATTCAGAATTTTCTTACCTAAAATTGCGTCAAATTTATTATTTTTCGTTATTTATTGATAACTTATGGCTAATAAATTATCATTTGATATTATTTAATGCGTTCACCTGCTGTGTGAAATCGTTTGTCAGAATATATTTAAAAAAATTTTTTTTTTAATTCCTGTTAGAGCAGGTATGAAATGTGCAGACAAACACAATAAATAGCACTAATTTATTTGTTACAAGTGAGGGTGAGGGCGCTTAGCCTTACTCTGTCATAAAATACGCTTAAATATATTTTAATTCATGCAGATTTCATATTTATTATCACAGAGCCAATTCTCTGTTGATTATTATATTGTACCTATGCATTATTCATCCATCCAAACAAAGATTTTATTCATTATAAACCATCCTTCGTGTATGATTATTATTTCTTGTTAATTTCAGTGTAATGTGACCAGTAGTTTAAGAGTTTATTGGTTAAATATTTTCACAGACAGACACACATACATACATCTATTATTTTATTTATATAGATTAATAACATTATTGTCATTATACTAATCTTTTTTACCTGTTAAAACTAGGCAAACGTCATAGCTTGTTGACTTATAATTATTATTTTTTTTAATTATTATCATTAGAAATAATGATTATCATTTAAAAAATCATTATCATTTTAAAAAATCATTATCATTAAAAATAATCATTATCATTAAAAATTATCATCATTTAAAAAAATCATTATTATTAAAAAATCAATATCATTAAAAAATTTATTATCATTAAAAAGTTAATTTTCATTAAAAATTCATAATCATTAAAAATTCATAATCATTAAAAATTCGTTATCGTTGAAATAATTATAATGATTTAAAAAATATTATCATTTAAAAATTATTATCATTAAAACAACTCCATATCAGTAAAAAAATCATTATTATTAAAAAATTAATATCATTAAAAATAATCATTATAATTGAAATAATCATTATCATTAAAAATTGTTATCATTTTAAAAAGTCATTACTATTAAAAAATCGATATCATTAAGAAAAATCATAATCATTAAAAAAATCATTATCATTAAAAAAAATCATAATCATTAAAAAAAATCATTATCATTTAAAAAAATTAATAAGGATTAAAAAGCATTACGTAAATCTTGTAGAATGGAAACCATATTGCATGTCACTGAGCAGGTTATTTTTGCTGAGGTGCTTGACTATTTCTCTGTTTATCACATTCCAGCAACTTACTCATGACGCAAAGGAGACTGATTGCCCTTTAAGAGGGAGATGACCGATTTTCGGAATTTTTAAATACGAGGCAGACTGATTAAGTTTATCAGAGTGTTGGGAAGCATTTATCTTTAAGGCAATATTTAAACAGCTTTGTAAGTATGGAAGCTAGTTTCAGTTGAAGCGTTTGGAGCACTATGACTGGAATGCTATCTGGCCAGTTACTTTACTGAAGTCAAGGTTTTTGATTAACTTGGCACCATCACGTACAGATATTTGTATGTCGCATAATATGTTTTCAGTCACAGGAAGAAATACAGGAGGGTGGGAGAGTAAGGAACTCTGCTTGCTAAGGGTAGAATTTGCTGCAAAGATCTTGCCATTGCTCAGCTACTTTAAACTTGACTACTGAGCATATGAATCTCTTGCATTCTTTATTACTCTTTTACAATGTTTGCTGGTAGTCCTAAAGGTGGGTTTAGTTTCAAAACATCTATTATGTTGGAAGCAATGGTAAAAGTGATTTCTGTGCGCAAAAGCAGCAGCACATTCTAAAGTGAACCATGACTAGTTGTTAGGCTTTTGTTGGAATTTCTTGGAGGGTATTTGGCAGTTATCCCAATCAGCCATTGATATATAATACAACGGAGAGGTACATCTGAGGGTTTATTACATTTGGTTTTTATCTTAACCGAGACAACTGAGAGATCAGAAGATCCTAATGGAGACAGAACGGAGAATGAGCACATTTTGGGCAAGTTGTAAAAAAAAAGGTCAAGGAAACTTTCATATAGTCTGTCGGAGTTGGGCATACAGGTGGGCTCGTGAACAATTTGTGTTAGGTCACAGGCAATCGTGAAATCATGACAGTACCTCGCCTCATCATCCATCTTGTTTGAGTAGACTAGCCATTCAACGTTGTGAACATTGAAATTTCTGCTGCTGTGAATGTTAGCCGAGGAATGGATAGACAGAATGCGGTCAATTTTCTCGGAGATACTCACAATGATAGTAACTCTGCTGTTATGATAGAGGGCAAATATAAACACAGTGCTATGAGCAAGTGCTACTCTGAAGCACATATAAGGCAAATTAAGATCTTCTCTGGAGATATCTCTACCACATGGAAAGCCATCTCTAATGTAGGCACATATTCCATGCCCAAGACTATTTTGGGGGTCAGATTTTGATATTAATTTTGAGTATCTTTTAATTGCGAACTCATCTAGGGAAACAGTCGGTCCAATGCCAGTTTTCCACAGGAATAATAGGTCAGGTTTAGTGTCCTTTCGTTGGATTTCTACCTCTGAAAGGTTGGAATGTAGACCCCTGATGTTAGAGAAGGAGACCTGGTAGTGGGTTCTACGTTGAGAGTTGAAGTTCTGGGTTTAATCTTGTTTTGTTTCTTGAGATTTTTCATTTTTGAGGATTGAAATACGTGGAAAAAGTCGTTAGAGTTATTGGAGCAGAGCAGAGGAAAAAAAAAAAGGAATGATTTTTGCAACCATGTAGAAAAAAAGCTGTAACAATTACTCACTAATATGGTATTGAGAGACCCCACCAGAATAGAACAACATAATTTACCTCCAGCATGCTTATTAGTGACATAGTCACAAAGATAGAAATAGGAAGAGAAAATAAGGACATATCAAGCGATTGCTCACGAAAAACACTACCGGCATAGTGTACAGCTATTCTTTTCTCCCTTTGTCAAAAACACAACTCATTGTAAATGCGGACTGAGGGACAAAATAGAAGAAGAAGTGGGAGTTACAGAACTACTGACAAGGCATCCACAATGCGTTTTCTACTTCACATATATATATATATATATATATATATATATATATATATATATATATATATATATATATATATTAAATTGTAATTCAATTCAAAAAACTCTCATTGAAATGAAATGAAGTGGTTGAGTTTCATATCAAAGAATTTTTATTATTCTAAGCAAGACAAAGAATGCTTTAGAAAATTAATCCCCTTAACCTATAGGGTTTCGATGTCTACCATCTCATTAGAGGAGAGAAAATATTAGCAAATAGTTATAAAGGTATGCACCCTATTTGCTAAAGTCAGTGAGACATGGAAAGTCAAAGTGAAAATAATACATTTGTCAGAAGTCCTGTAGCAGGAGGATTTGTAGAAAAAGGATATGAATGTTTTTGTTGATTCAACTTGCTTGGTAAAATCCATATTATACGTTCTTTACATCCGTTTGGTAATAATTTCCAAGCCATATACTGGGTAATCCGCATAGCTGTGTATATATCCGAATTCAGGCAAGTGCTTGTTTAAATTTGTTTTAGGTCCATCGAAATAATTCAGAATCTGGTGGAAACCTTTTCATTAGAAGTTTATATTATTTTTAGTGGAGCGAAGTGTTAGGGAGATTAGGTAGTGGTAAGTTAAGTTTACATAACCACTGATTGTTAAATAAAAACTATTTCGAAGTATATATATATATATATATATATATATATATATATATATATATATATATATATATATATATATATATATATATATACTAGAATGCCTCTCAGAGTTGTAATTGTAAGGAGATCGAATCGATTAACGTTTCAACAATTTTATGTTTTGGCAGTACTCCAAATGAACTTAAATATATTGAAAAAAAAAATATATTTTTTCAGAAGGCCATCGAAAAGACTGAATTAATCAATTAATATTGGTTTTTGGTTTATTGTTAACAATTTACCTGAACTTAATTAATCAGTTAATAAAAAAATTTATCCATTCTTCCTTCATATATCATTTCCTTCTTCTTAATTTTAAAATTTTATATTTTATTTTTCATTCATTATCCTCTTCTAATTTTATATGTTATGTAAATTAGATTTAAGATTTTAAATTATTTCATTTCAATTTTTCAGTTGGACTATTCTTTTCAAATTTTCTTCATGCTGGGAAGTGCAAGTAATAGCAAGTATTTCATCGATTTATTGATTCCTACAAATTTTTTGGATATTTTTTGGATCATCCATTTTATTATTTTATTTGTTTGTTTTACAGCATATCAACCCTTTTCAGGTTATTTAATACCGAACCCAGTGATTTTAAAGAACAATTTTTTAATAGAGTATATTTGTTTTTTTTTTAAGTCGGTTTCTATTTAACCCATAGTTGGGATCCTAACAGGTACCGCCACTCCGAGTCAGAGTGGACCTGGGAGCAATGGCAATTAAAGGGTGGCTCCACACTCCCCAAAGCTCGCAAGCTGGGGCCTCACTATCGGATATAGTTTAAGGTCATATACAGGACCCTAATATTTTGGACTTCATTCTAATATATTCACATATAGGGTTTCAGATTTTTCCGTTTGGACATTATGCAGTATAAATTCATTGATTATTTGATCTTTTGCATCTTTACTTCGATACTAAAATGCATCTTTAATTCCTTTATAGATGCATTTTAGTTCACAAAAATGTTGTTAAATATAATTTCAAATTTATGCTATGCAGTAACACATTTTTTTTACTGATTTTTATTTTCTGATGAAGAGGGTTTATCTTTGAAAATCCATGGGTTAAAGATTAAGAATTTTTTTATTGTAATTTATTCAATCTGAATTTTCATTATCAATTTTCTTATATATATATATATATATATATATATATATATATATATATATATATATATATATATATATATATATATATATACTCGGGTTTTTTTATTCAAAAGTAATGGACTAATGAATTCAACGAGGTTGTTAGATAGTGCTCAATAAAAAGAGCTGATAATACTTGTTTATTGTTATATAAACATGCTCACATCCCGCTGCTACAAATAGCCACTTGTTTCAATCAAACAACAGATATCATCAGGCAGCGACTTGACTATTCAAAAGTTCAATGAATAATGGATTTTTATTTTAGGTAGGAACTCTTTAAAAGTTAGAGTTAAAAAACTTAAAACACAGAACTTTAATTATAAGATGTAAAGAGGGAGGGGGCAATTTAAATAAAGTTAAAAGATTATAATGGAGAGAGAGTGATTAAGAAGAGAAAAAAAGAAATAGAGAAAGAAAATAGAGAGAAAAAATATATATATATAATATGGAGAAGAAAAAGAAAAAAGATATAAATGGTTATTATAAAGAGAATAAGGACTGGAAGGGAAAAGAAAGAATGATGAGATATAGTTAAAGAGAGAAAAAGAGAAAGTAAGAATTAATAGGAAGGGAATCTTAAAGAAGTTGCCAGTATATAGAAAAATAGAAATGTATAAATATAAGTACACACGGTCATAAAATAAACACATAGACACATACATATACACATAGACACACAGGTATATAAGATAGGGGAAATAAAGAATGAAATCAAGCGAGGAGAAAGTATATTAATAGTATTTTAATAAATTATAGAAATCAGTGACAATTTTAAATTTATATAAATTTTATATCTAAATTAAATTACTTAAAAGATGGTTTTTATAATGTTTGCAATTAATTGAATTTTCGTGCTTCTTATTTAATAATTTATCTCTTTCTCTAAAAGTAAGTATAAATAATTTCTCATAAAGACATAGGTAGCAAGGTGAGTTTAAAGATGAACAGGTTTTAGCTTTCTTTAAAATTTTCCAATTTACTATTGAGGAGTAACCTTGCTCTACTAGAAAAATAGAACTTCCTTGTCTAAATATTACTATGAACTAGTAGAGCAAGGTTACTTTCTACTATATTTCTATATTATTTTGTATACCCTCCTTTGTTGTGTGCTCCCCTGGTGGTGTTTATTCAGTCCATTTGTATGCTTTTATGTGTGTATGCATCTATCTGTACTCTTGGCAAATAATTTGTATTCATATGTATTTCTATGTATATGGTTTATGTGAATTATACATATTTATGTGTGCGTATATATATGTTTGTGTGCGTTGTTGTATTTTAGTATATGACTGTGTGCATATATTTGTGTATTTTTTGTATGTATGTGTATACATAAAATTATATATATATATATATGCTTATTTGTATGTCTGTTGGTTCTCTGTGGGTATATACATATGTATTTTATTATTTTTAATTTTGTTACTATCTACCTGTGTGTCGCTACTTTTGAGTATTCTGTTCATTTAATTACTTCTTTTGCCTGAATATATTTATATATTTATATGTAAGTGTACTTGTATCTATGTTTTTAGTAATACTGTCTTGAATGTATTAATTTGTGATTTAATATGACTTTATATTTATATTTAACTAGCTTAAACTTTCAACTTAATTATATATGTATATGTGTGTATATATATATATGTGTGTGTGTATATGTGTATATGTATGTGTGTATGTGTGTGTATGTGTATATATATATGTATTGCATTCTTTTTATATACATAAATATTAGTAGATTATTATTTATAATTTATTAGTCCTATTTAATTTATTTAATCCCATCTTATGGCTAAATATGTTATATTAAAAAGATAATAAATATTAATTTTATTCTGTTTTTATTATTATTATTATTATTATTATTATTATTATTATTATTATTATTATTATTACTATTATTTTTATTATTATTATTATTATTATTATTATTAATAATGATTTTAATATTGTTTTATCATTATTATTTTTTTCTTTTACTTTAAACTTATATCATTTCGTATAAAGGGCTTAATTAATTGTAGACGTATGTTTGAACTGCGTTGATATTACTCGTGGACATATGTTAGATGATTAATATGTTAGTTGGATACATTCGCTGTTTTTTTTGACATGTTCATTTCTAACGCTTAGATTGTATTTTCTGTTTGTATTTGTAATAATGTTGTCTCATTACTGAATTGTATAATTGTTCATAAATTGAAATTTAATTGAACTTTTAAATAGTCAAGTCGCTGCCTGATGATATCTGTTGTTTGATTGAAACAAGTGGCTATTTGTAGCAGCAGGATGTGACCATGTTTATATAACAATAAACAAGTATATATATATATATATATATATATATATATATATATATATGTGTGTGTGTGTGTGTGTGTGTGTGTGTGTGTGTGTGTGTGTGTGTGTGTGTGTGTGTGTGTGTGAAATTTTTATTTGTTTTACATAAGCATTTATATGTCGCTACACATTCATGAGCATGTTTCGGGCAGTCAGTTACAAGTAACTAGAGACTTCTTCAGGTGTTATTGCTTATACAGAAGTGGAGACTGTCTCTCTCTCTCTCTCTCTCTCTCTCTCTCTCTCTCTCTATATATATATATATATATATATATATATATATATATATATATATATATATATATAGTCTTTGAAGTTTTTAACCTTTAAAACTATACAAAAAATATTTTTTATCATTCGTTAGAAAACCATCTAGTCAGTAAGTCATTTAATCACCTGCAATCACTGCATCAACTCGCTCTCGAATTTACTATAATACCAATAATTTATTTTTCAAGGGATCATCAGTTGTTTACCATGAAACACTGTTTCGGGGATTTAAAGACAATTTTAATATATATATATATATATATATATATATATATATATATATATATATATATATATATATATAGAGAGAGAGAGAGAGAGAGAGAGACACACACACAGACAGACAGACAGGTAGAGATAGAGAGATAGTTATCATTTATTTATTAATTTTTGTTTACAATATTTTTTAACAAATTCAATTATTTATACAAAAGTGCATTTTTACCCAAATGCTAGTTGGGAATAATTTCCTCTTTCCCAATATGGAACAATATACATATATTTTTTAATTTAATTATCTATGGTCACGTGTTTCGTTGTTTATGACTCATCAGCGTGGTTAGACCTAACAAGATTCGAAACCAGGACCCCAGAAGCGTGAAGTTCTACTACTTAACTTATAACTTGTCCTGGAATGTATCACGTTTTTGTAGATGTAGGTGGCTGAACCTAGTAAGACTGAAAACTAATTCGATCAAAAGTATCACAAGCAAAAATAAACAAATAAATAACACCTACTTATTCAAGGTAGGTATGATGTGGAGTGCTTGATACTTTGCAATAGCCAGTTCAGGAATATTAAATCCATTTAAGTCCCAGTGCAATAGGGGATTTAAAATACAAACCTTAAATTATTTTTGTTTCTTGCTTAACCACTGTGCTATACCAACAAGCCACAACAGTAAAAGATTTGACACCTAATAATTTTTACATTTTTTTTATTTTTATCTTTTATTCAATCTTTAAAGTGTTGCCACCTACAATTTCACTCATGGAGGCTATTTGTTCCTTGTTAACGTATATTCTATTGTATTAACTGTCAGCTCACATAATACTCAAGTCTTGGCAGTTGTGTGGCAAATTACATTTCGTACGACATACCGAAGAATATAAATCGATTTACAGTTGTCAAACGCTTGTTCATACAAAATAATCTTGATTCTTTTTTCTCGTTCTTTAGAATTTATTTCCACAGATTTCTTTAGTAATTGGCTCAAGTAAGCTGATCTCATCAGCAGGTGAGCAGGAACATATTATCCCGAAGCCCCCAACTGAGAGAAAGGCAATGGAAACGTTTGTAATATGATGGAAGTTTATAATGGAGAAGGATCTCCTAGCTGAAAAGAGATTCAAATAGGAAAAAGGTTTGTAATGGAGATAGTCACAAAATCGGAAGAAGAAGGCAATATATTAATTTAGGGGAATGAAGTTATTTACAGTGAAATGAGTTTTGCCATGATTTTGTAGTGAACTACTACTATGATGCTGCTACGGTATGCTTCTCTTATTTCTCTTTTTCTCCCTACTCTTCTACTTTTCCCTTCCTTTCTCAATTCCATCTCAGACACATTACGAGCGATGATACTAAGTTCTATACGGTTATCAGCGCATTGCCGCCTGACATGGTAACAAATATACCTCCAGCAATTCTGCAGTCGCTAAACTATGCAAAGTTAAAGGAGTCTGTATTGTCTGCATATGAAAAGACCAGACCTGAACTCCTGGAGAAGTTGATGAGGACCACTATGTTAGCTTTTAACGACGTTTAAAAAAGGGTCACCATTTCGGTCGGTTCCCTTTTTGGGGAACCTCCGAAATTAGAGAGAGAACAAGAGTGCTGAAAAAGAACGGTTGTGGAAAAGAAAACATTGGGTTATAATTAAGTGCGACGAGACTTTAGGATTGATGATGTTTTATAAAAGTTTCTAAGATATAGGGGTACAAAGAGGATCGTACATTTTCTTTGATAAAAGTCTTTACCCAGGGAAACTGGTCAGTCGCATCTTGACGCTTCTATCATTCCCGCATGTCCGAGACAGATTTCTTCTTTGTATCTCTCTCTAGGACAGTCCTCTATTCCGATTGGCTGAAACCCTAAACCCTAAACACATACTTAAATCATTCGTTGACATCTATGCTGATGATACGACCATCTACGGCAACACATCAAAGGCTGTAAATGACAAAGTTCTCTCTGATTCTCTCTCCTCTGATCTCAAGCGTGTGGTTCAGTGGGGGAAGATGTGGCTGGTTACCTTTAATGCATCCAAAACCAAAATCCTATCCTTACATCATCAACGCTCTGATCCCCATCTGGCATCAATTGTGATGGATGGCTCTCGTCTGGGTGAGGCCCCGTGTTTTGACAAGCTTCTGGGTTTGACCTTTACTCGTGATCTGAAATGGAACACGTACATCAAGTCTGTTGCCAAGGTCGCTGGAAAGATGGTAGGATCCTTCTATCGCTCCAGAAGATATCTCACTACTGATGCAATATCTATATAAAATATCTATCTATATAAAAGCCAAGTACGTCCAAGGATGGAATACTGTTGCCATATCTGGGCAGGAGCTGCTAAAAACAGCCTATCCTGCCTTGACAGAGTACAAAATAGACTTCGTGGTTTAGTGGGGGATGCCCTTTTCTCTACCCTACAACCTCTATCCCACAGAAGAGACATTGCGAGCCTTTACTTGTTTTATCGTTATTTCCATGGCAGGTGCTCGTCTGAACTCCAATCTCTGGTCCCCCCTCACCAATCTTTCACAAAAAACACCCGTCTAGCTGAATCCACTGTGAAAAATTTCCCCCACTCTATATCTGTGCCTAAATCAAAACGCGGATTCCATGAACAAAGCTTCTTTCTTAGAACTGCACCCCTGTGGAACTCTGTTCTATCTGCCTGCTTCCCACCGGACTACAACTTGGATGTGTTCACGTCCAACGTTAACAAATTCCTAATGAACCGTCCCCTTAAGTAAGCATTTCATCAAATCTCCCCATTAACGTAATGTACTTGCAATAACCCTTATCCCTGAGTGGCTTCCGGGCCTTGATAAGTGGTGATCACTGTGTAAAAAAAAAAAAAAACTCTTGTGACATTGAAAGAAGAAAGGAAGGGAAAAGTAGAAGAGTAGGGAGAAAGAGAGAAATAAGGGAAGCATACCATAGCAGCATCATAGTAGTAGTTTACACGAGTCCCCCCTCTAAATAACGGAGTTAAGTACCCTCCACAGAATTATTAAATATGTATATTGCCTAAATTTGTTTAAAAATAAAAGTACTCATTTTTCTTTTTCCATGTTACTTTCCTACCAGATCTAGACTTATATGTGTCAGCAATTTTATCTTCAACTTTGTTGGTATCATCTGTCTTAATAAGTTTATCATTAGTAGTACCGTCATTTGTCTGTGCTTTCCCAGGTGGTCTAATTTTACTAGTACTAGTTGGTTCTGTGTACGGCTTTAATCTATCTATTTATATGTGTGTATGAGTACCGTTGTTCATATCGATCTGATAATGCTTATCTGATCGAGTCAAAACTTTATAAGGATCTGAGTACGGTGTTTCTAATGGTTTCCTAACTCGATCAATTCTGAGCCATACTTTTTCATAGGAAAATAAACCTTTCGGTATAAATGTTTTGGGACTGTCATGGATATATACTTTTCCGTTGTTGAGTACATAAATTTGGGACATCCATTCACACAAATTACGTATGTACTGGTTATTAACTGGAGTTTCTCCTACTTTCTGCTTGTGTATCAACTGCTGAGGAATCAATATCGGAGCTCCAGTAACAGACGTAAAAGGGGAAAAGCCTGATTCACTAGGGGTGCTACGTATACCCAACAGAATCACTAGTATCGCTTTCATCCATGATTCATTATTGCCGCTTTAAGGGTACGGTGTGCTCTTTCGATCATCCCGGTACTTTGAGGGTGATACGAAGTTGTCCTCAATCGATAAAAACCTACTACCTTGGCTAATTCCTGGAACAATTCGCTCTCAAACTGACTACCTCTGTCAGTTACAACATGCAGTGGGACTCCAAATCCATGCATTGATAAACGCTTCTGCTACCGACTGTGCAGTTATCTCAGTAATAGGCTGTACTTCAATCCAACAAGTTGCACGATCGATGCAAGTAAGCAAATATTTGTAAGGGCTCAAGTAAGGGTCGGACTCATTGCGCGTTAAGGGCAGGGTCCAATGATATCGATATGTACCATCTGGAAACGTGCGGATGGTAACTCAAATTCTTGGACTGCAGACTTTGTGTGTCTGTGAACTTTTGATTGTTGACACACTACACATTCTGCGCAGAATTGTTTAATCGTTTTATCTAAACTAGGCCAAAAGTATCTGGACTTGATCAGTTTTATAGATGCTCCCATACCAGGATGCGCCAAGCTATGTAAACTGTTGAAAATAGCTTGATGAAGCTCTTTTGGGATAAATGGTCTGGCGTATTTAGTTGAAGTATCGCATAGGACTGAGCCGACTTCACTTGACACACAGTATTCTTTCAAATTAGTGTATGACTTTATTTCGTCATCACCTTTTTGTGCCTGGGCTATTTCAGCCAAGTAGCATGCATCTATCTGCACAGCTAATGCAGGCCAAGACATACAGTCTGCAACTATATTCTCAACTCCTTTAATGTACTCCACGTCAGCAATATATTCGGCAAGCACCGATAAGTGTCACTGTTGTCGATCTGACTTTGCTGGTGTCTGACTATAAAAGGCTCCGCATAATGGCTTATGATCAGTGAATAATGTCACATGATGACACTCTATGAGGTGGCGGAAATGTATCACTGAAAAATAAGCTGCTAGTAGCTCTCTGTCAAACGTGGAATACTTGGCTTGGGTTTGAAAAAATTTCTTGGAAAAGAAACCTATAGGTACTGGTTTCTTATCTATCAACTGGTGTAATGCAGCACCAGCGGCGTATTGACTAACATCTGTAACTAAGTGGTATTCTGTAGCTGAAGACTGTGGATGACGTCGTAATTTCCGATAATTTGCTTATTATTGTTTTGAAGGCGTTAGTTTCTTCCTCATTAAGCTCGGTCTTTACTTCAGGATCCAACCTCATCTGTTCAGATAGCGGTAAAATTATGGGTGCATAATTAGGGACTAATTTGCGGTAAAAACCTGTCATCCCCAGAAATCTACGTAAGCTTTTTGAGTCCTTAGGTATCGGAAAATTTTCAAACTCTTTGATTTTCTTTAAAGTAGGCAACAAGCCTTCTTTGCTTACATGAAAATCTAAGAAATCTAACTCTGGTACTCCGAATGCACACTTATCTAAGGAAATCTTTAAATTGTTATCACTAAGGATCCTAAATACTCTATCTAAATCTTCCTTGTGCTGTTGCTCACTTTCGCTAAAAACTAGTATGACGTCTAAATATATAAATATGCAATTTAATTTTAAAAATATTTTATCCATCAGTTAAATCTATTTTGGAAAAATATTGTTTATTAGCTGTGTGCAGAAGGATTTTATATTTGATACCGGGTAGCGGTCTGTTTTGGTAATACTATTTAACGCACAGAAATCACCGCACGCTCGATATGACCCCTCCGGCTTCTTCACCAAGTGCAAAGGGGTTGCCCACTCGCTACTGGAAGGCTGGATAACTCCGGTATTTAGTAACTTTTTAAATTCTGACTGTGCTGCATCTAACATAGGACCGGAAAGTTGTCTGGCTTTAGAAAAGACTGGTACGTGGCTACCTGTATCAATCCTGTGATACACTCCACCATAGTCTTTGTTTTGTGTCGCTATGTGGTGAAAGCACATTATTATATTTACCTATTACTTCTGTAACATAATCTGCTAGGTCTATTTTGTTAATCACTACTGCATTGACTGTAATTTCACACCCCGTTACGTTATTACAATCCACTGTAATGTTAAATTTGTTTAAGAAGTCAAATCCTAACAAAGGGTTAGTGACATCTGCGATCACGAAACTCCATTGAAAGATCTTCTCAAACGGGGTATCTTAACTTCGAGGTTTGTCTGACCATAGCATTTTATGCTTTCACTGTTAGCGGTAGAGATATGAACAGGAGTTGGCTCCAGAGTAATTACATTTACTACGGAATGTGGTAAAATGGAAACACTGGCTCCTGTATCTATGATAAAATTGACTTTAGACGCTCCTATTTTAGCAGAAACTTCTAATAACGGCGGCACTACTGGAGCAAACGCAGTTCACCTTTCTAGTTTTCCGAATCACTAGGGGTGGGAGAGGAAGGGCACGAGTTAGGCAGAGTCTGTAAGCTACTCTTTTTCTTTGGCCACTTACACCATGGCTTACATGTACGAACTTCCTCCACGAAATATATATGGGTTCTACATATCTTCGGCCGCTGTTTCCTTCTATATGGACATAGGCCAGCTGGAATGGTTTCACTAGACTGTCTGGTGGTAATATGGTCGTTTGTCCGAGCTCGACTCTCAACCGCCTGAAATACTGACGTATTTTCTATTAATGGCATCAAGTTGTCGGATAGTTGACCCAACTCCGTTAACGGCATTTCAGTGTGGGCTGCTATTCTGGGGCGATTTGCTTCGGAAGTGCGTGTATGAATTTATGGCGCACTATCTCATCGCTTGTCCCTATTCTATGTGCGACCATTACCATCTCCTGGAGGTATAATTTCCAAGCAACTTAAAATTATTTTATTAAAAGTCTGAAATTAAATGAATTAATAGAAAATTGAATCGTGCACAGAAACTGGTGAATAATAATGTGATTATTTATGAAAAATGCAATATGGCCGACAATAATACTGAACAACACCAAGGGAGATAACTTTATATTTGTAATATTCAACTTAGAATTTAACTGCTGGCCACATTTCTTTAGAATTAAAAAAAATAGTGTTTATAAAGTGGTGAGTCATCTCTCTTGGTTACACATTATTAAGTAGTTATATGCTTCTAGCCCTGGCCTAGAACCCCTTAAAAAATGAGAGTTTATGATTTAATTTTTGATTTGCCAAGGTCTACATAGTATAAAAAGTTTCGGTGACAGACTTTGTGTAAGAATACAGGAATTTGTTGAACTACTTATTTAAGTTGTTTGACCTGCCTTAATTAGTTAGGGGTTCGAGATTTTATTAGCCAAACATTCTTTTATTGACTCTTCTAACTCACAAGCGACATGATAAAATCTACAAAGATGCGTAACACCTCTTTTTGTAAAGACTGACTCTTAGCTGTTTTTAATTTTTTTCCAGTACAGCCCAAAATGGAAGGTATTTCTATTAACCTTCAATGTCTATTGTCTACTTATTTCATCTATGGAGTTAGATAACCCATCTATCATAAACAAAATTGAATTATAATGGAGATGGATATCCTTCACTTGTCATCATGTGGACAATAATTCTACAATTAAGTTTTACGCCACCAGATTTCTTGGAATTTGTTTGACTACCTTATATGGCACTGACTCAAGTTGTTTATCCCGCGCTAGTTAATTGAAGTTTCGAAATTGTACCAACCTAGTGATGTTCAACGTGGTCTATGTGGACCATCGCTGATGACGACGACGACAATGTTGATGATGATGACAATGATTTTGAGGATGAGGACGATGATAACAATCACAACGACAATAATAATATGATGACGCTGATGCTGATGATGATGACACTGTTGTTGAGTATCATTCATTCATTTCAAATGAATCAGATGATTATTGTTGGCATTTGTTTCCTCAATATCTTTCTTGTTAGAATTCTGGGAGGGACCACATGAAAGTTGCCAACATCCCTAAGTGAAAGTGTTTCTTTGAAACGAACTCGATTCGAACTTAGCACACCCAGGTTGCCAGTCTGCATCGTTAATCACTTAGCCACTGTGTCCTCCCTGTTGTTGCTACTGCTGCTGCTGATAATGATGATGATTCGATTTTAATCATACTCCTTTCCCGTATTCAGATGTTGATTTAGCATCAGGGAATTATAAATGCCAGTCAAAACATAGATATTCAGTGAATAAACGATGTTTCTAATAAGTTTTAAGTGAATAAAAGGATATGTGGGTGGATATCCGTGAAACGTAATAAAAGAGAAAGAGCCTGTTGTGGGCGTAGTATACCCTTCAACCTGCACGAACAACAATTCAACCAGAAAGCTTTTCAATTATTCAGTGATCACCTGCTCAGTTTTCTATATATAAAAAATTATTAGTTATAAACTAGCAGGTGAAATGACATACAAAGCGGCTATTTGTAACATTCCGGCTTCATCACACTGAAACACTGGTTCTTAGCGGATCAGTAAAGTTAGGCAATATTAAGCATAGTTAAAATGTTATACATCCCCACAAGAAAGAATATTATGTTGTTTACTTTTATTTTTTGTATGTGCAAGAGTTGGAGCAGGTGTCTTAAAACATTTCTCTCATGTGCGCTAGTATAGTATACTCTCTCTCATGTGCGCTAGTATAGTATACTCTCTCTCATGTGCGCTAGTATACTCATGAAAAAGAAGGCGATAATAACTTTACTGAGGTAATAGTATGGATAAACGAAATAATAAGCAGTTACGGCAGGAAAGAAGTTGCATGCGAACCAAGAACTATTTCGGTGAGATCGAAGTGTGATTATTCAAACTGGGAGTCCAAAATGACTAAATAAAAAGAGGACAGATTTTTTAGTCTCGGGAGTCCATTTTGTTTTAGATACCATTTTGTTCATATGTGTTTTGGACTGTTGTCGTTTATTTTTGTTGGAGAAAAAAAGAAAGAAATACTATTGCTGCTAATACTAAAAGCAAATGTCTGTCGTGAGTGAAGAGAACAAAATAATCCGGCTCGAGTGTGTGTTCTTTCAATTTGAGATAATTTATCTCACTGGAATAGGAATTAATTTCCTAAATATATATTTCATTCTAAGATGCTTATGACTTCTAACACCACTGTCTAGCTGCATATCACGTGACATTATTTTTTAACAAAAGTGAACAAAACATGAAATCATGAAATTGCCTGCTTTAGTTGGGGACCCACTGTGGTGCAAGGTGGAAGCTTCACATGCCACTCCACAGTAACTTAGTTCGTAAAACATTGTAGTCTACATTGCATTGTAGAGAACCTACTGTTGATTTTATAAAATTATTCTCATGTAATGGCTATAATTAAAATTTAAAAGTCAAGCTAGCTGTGCTCTAAACAGAAACATTAATTTTGAACGCGTCCCTGTCTTTTCAAAGAACTTACTATTGATTTTATAAAATTATTTTATATAATGGCTTGAATTAAATTTAAAATGCAAAAATTCAAGCATCACGGTTTCAATTGTGTTCTAAATAGAAATAGTAATTTCAAACATGCCTGTCTTACCAAAGAATGTGCCACTGATTTTATACGCAAGGCCTGCTTGTGCAGTAATAAAACTTCTCAAATGCACTTGTGATGATAGGCTTTATAAAAGTGTTAACTAGTCAAAATCGGACTATTCGTTCTTTAATCAGATTTTTTCGATTATGCATTATCGATTTTCGTCACTTATCAGAGGCATTCCGATACAAAACCTATTTATGAACACTCCCAGACACATAAAATACATTTGTGTGAAATTTCGAAAAAATCGTGCAGCCGTTTTGGAGTCCATAGAGAACGAACTCACACACACAGACAAATTGCCTTTATATATATATATATATATATATATATATATATATATATATACAGCCTTTGAGACTTTACACGACCGGTCGCCACAGTCCATTGAAAATTTCTTGGGGCGACTAAAAGTCGTAAATCACTCGCCCGCTAGTCGATAAAAATAAAGAAACGGGGGGGGGGGAACTCATTTATTTTCCGACCCTCAAATATGCTGTGACTTAGAATACTTATGTCATCATTTGTGAATTCTTTCATCTCTAGCTGTGAGACCATTGGGATATCGTATTGAAAAAAAGAGTGGTCACGCTAAAGGTCAACAAGAGGTCAAATTTACACATTCAGCATGTAGTCAAAATGTCACCTTCATTTAGCTCTCTGATTTTGAAATTCATTTGGAAAAAAAAATTCTTCGATGCTACAACTACATACTTATGCTTTACAAAAGTAAAGACAAACATTTGAAAGAGGAAAAAAAAAACGCATCGTTCCGTCAAGCATCCAAAGAGATGATTCTTATTTTTTATGGAACAATAATATGAATGATGCTGTATAAAGAAACTAGTGTTGTATTTTAACGTTTTGTTGAATATTTACTGAAATGTTTGTAGTAATAAAATAGTTGATTTACAAGAGTTAAACAAATATTTTCTTGTTAGATTATACACGCGGTAATTTCTTGAATTGTAAAATTATTTACTATTATTGACTGAAACAAAGACATAAAGTCGGACGAGTAAAAATATTTTGGGGCGAGTAAATTTTCCCTCACACTTGATCGGCGGTCGAGTAATTTTTTTTTCAAATCTCAAAGGCTGTATATATATATATATATATATATATATATATATATATATATATATATATATATATATTCAAGATGTTTAATTATGAAAATAATATTGCTCCAGAAACAAGGCCTCCATTCGCCCATGATGCATAGAGAGTTGCTATATTTGGGCTGATGCATCTACTATTAGTCTCTCACTCTTAGACAGGATCCAAAAAAGGGCCTCAAATCTAGTAGGTCCTTCAGTATCAACAAACTCCAACTCTTGTCCCATCGCCATAATGTTGCATTCTTGTGTCTACGTTAAAAGTACTGTAATGGAATGTGCTCTGACGAACTTATTGCACATGTACCTCCTTGACCCAACAGAACCCAGTAGACATGTTTCAACAAAATAATAGTTCCTTAGGTTCAAGTGGAACATATGCCTTGTTTGGGATGAATAAGAGTAAAAAAAGAATCAGACTATGCTTGATCTTTAATATGATATTAAGCACATTTGATACTAAAAATGATTCGTAGAATCTTTTGTATGAACGAGTCAGATTAAAACAAAACAAAACAAAACATCTTTATGTTTATTTTATGAATAATAAATAGTATGAGAATTGTCAGCCAGGCTGTTTTTTATTTCCTATTCTTCTTTTACTTAGTTTTTGCGTGTGGGCTGCAGGTGACTAAACAACCGGGCACATTACTGAAAAGTGTGCTCTCCACTTTGAACCAAACGGCTGCACGATTACTGATAGAATTGAACCTTAATTGATTGCATGACTTCCTGTTGTGGGTCTGATTTCTGTCTTGAATCTTGTGTGTTCTGATTTAGTCATACAGGGTTCACTATAAGTAACTATATAATTTCATTGCATCATATGAGGGTCGTTCCAAAAGTAAAGCCTCCTATTTTTTTTTACTCAAAAAGTTGAAGAACTACGAAGATTGGAGTGATACCATTAAAACGAGTGACCTTTTGTGCTTCAGATTTTTTTTTTCTTGATAGTCATCACCATTCTCAATGTCTTTTTGCCAGGAATCCTTGCTTCTGGTGCACATTAATGACAAGGGTTGCATTCTTAGAGTCTTACACAGACAATATCTGCAACAGAGATATGAAACTTTCTAGTCATGAATGTATAAGTTCAGTTATCATAACAATGCAATTTCCAATTCTCTCTGCTCCATTCGGTTGGAATAAAAAAAATAGGAGGCATTACTTTTGGAACGCCCCTTACAATAAATTAAATATGGAAAAAAATATGCAACTGCAATATGGAAACTAACAAAAAATACGCTTAAATTGTTTGCAACATAAAACATGTTTATTATTATTGTGTTTTTCGTGAAGGTTAATTAATTTTGCTAATCTTTCAGAGATTGAACAGAATACTTCGGTGTACAGTTCCAACTGTACTTGAGAAATGACAGCTTAGATTTATAGAAATTGACTTCTAACTTAACCTATCTCTGTCCAAATATTTATTTATCACCGTTTCTTTCAAGTCCATTTTTATCATATCCTGCCCCGTTCTGCTTAGTCTTCCCCTGTGAATTGACCTTGCTACCTCAACTGGTCTACATCTAATAACTACAGAACTCTCGTCTATTCCTTCACCATGACCATACCAACAAAGTCTTCTGTTCTTCACACATCTTTCTATACAGTTCAAATTTAATCTTCCTCTGACATCATCAGATCTAAACCTGTCTTGAAGACTCACATTCTACATGAGGTTAAATTAAGCATAGAAATAGAATAGTTCCATCAGAAGCTGAACATTAGAGTTAAAATTAGATTTCAGGATATGAGATCATGAGTAGGAAATCCAAAATGAGACATGGGGGAAAAAGAAAGTTCTCTCTTTTAGGATGATAAACTGATTGCATTTCGTCACCTGTTCGGGATTCTGCCAATATGTTTTGGTGCTTCACCCTTTGAATTTATCCGAAATATGTATTTGAAAATATCATGAGATAATATTATTCTTGATGAAGATGATGATGGTGCTGATGATTATGATGATAATGATTAGTAAAAGTAAATAACTGCTGTCATTATTCTTCCATCTATGAGCATAATTCCAGCTAGAAACTAAAGTGCCAATCCCGAACCATGAAGAAGAAATCATCTGAAACCCATAACACCTATAAGGTATGCAACATTCCCCCCCTTTTTTTTTCACGTAACATGCACAGATTCCATTTTCACGTTTTTATCCTGCGTCTAACCAAAGCAATGAATCCCTTTTATTTTTTATCCACTGAAACCTTTATCTCTCTTTCCCAAACAGCCAAGTTCATATGTTTTACATAGACATTTAAACGGCTACATTATTCAATCGTACAAATTTGATACCTGATTAATGGCAAGTAATTGTGCTATTTCACTGCATTCGAAACTGTTCGAAGCCATGACCATTCAGCTTTTAATTCATAACTCACAGCTTCCTTTGGCATTTACCCAATCCATGTTTGATCTTAACAGTTTCAACATCCTCTGATTCTATTTTCGTCTGCACTTTCATGACATGTGCACAAAAGCGGTTGCAACCAATTAACACGCATTTAACTGTGGATAATTCTAATAGCCACAACAAGCCACCCTTTTCATAAAGTGCAGTGAACCACTTATTCCAATACTATATGAAGAGAATGTAAAAAAATCTGCTTCAGTCTTTACAATGTATAAATATTATTTAATCAAACTAAAAAAAAAGGACAATTACAGGCTGGATATTAAAATGAGAAATCACGACACTATACTGAGTAATATACAAAAACTAGTTTCCATCAACGTTGTATCTGCTTAGAGAAGCAGAATGTATAAGTCTGTCAGGAATTAACTCCCAACATTGTGCCACTATTGTGAAAGCAGGATATCAGATCAGCTGCCACGACCACAATCTTTGGATGGTACACCAATATCAAGAAAAAAATCCACAAGAAAATTTTGAAAAAAACTGTCTCACAAATGAGGAACAAACACACAACAAACCTGATGCGAAAATAACCCAGAAATGCTTCCATTACAGAAAAGTGAAAAAATGATGAGTTCAATAATATGCTAAATATTTTCTGGAATATATAGATAAGAAAGTCGCTAATAACTGGCTGCAAAAAGGATTGTTCCACTATGATCAGGAATCTTGATATTGAAGATTCCTACAGAAGAATCTGAAGATTTTACAAGAAATCTAGAAATTTAAGTGTGATGCCGGAAAATCCAAAGAGTATGTATATATATATATATATATATATATATATATATATATATATATATATATATATATATATATATATATATATATATACTAGCAAAACTACCCGTCGTTGACTGGGTTCAAAAGCAGCCTACAAAAAATGGACTGATTTATGAAAGTATGATAGGTTATGAAAAGGAAGGGTTGTAAAGAGATAGCTTCGAATTTGGTGGTATCAAAACCAAAGCAAAATATGATGAAAGTAAAAATAAAATAGAAAAACCCCATAATTTATTATACCTTACCTGTTCTCACTGAAACACTTATCACAGTATTCTGTGGATCTATATTAAAAAACCTTGTTAAACTTTGTGACATATTTCCATTCTATGGAGGTCAGGCGCGAACGAACACCCGATAATTTTATTATACCATATTTCTTCAAACTGAAACATCATTATCAAAGTATACTTACGCAGATAGATATGAAAAGTCTTTATTAAAGTTTGTGTCTATTTCCATTCTATGTAGGCCAGGCACGAACGCAAACCCCACAATTTTATTATGCCATCCCTATTTAAGTTAAAACATACTTATTAAAGTATTCTTATGTACATCTATATCAAAAACACTTGTAAACGTTTTTTTTTTTATTTTAAAATTTTTTATTTCCATACTTTGTGGACCAGGTTCGAACGCAGACCCCACAATTTTAATGAATCACCGTTCAGCCAGATCAAACATACCCATTCCTGTGTATTGATACATCTTCTATCATTATATGTAATCAGTTTTTTAAAATAGTCAACCATATAGGAACCTATTCGTGACCAGACACACACACACACACACACACACACACACACACACACACACACAGCTTTATATATATATATATATATATATAGGCAGCATTTTTCTCTAAAGCATATTTCATTAAATAAAATAGACGTTTTATGTCTATTAATTCTATTTTTGATCCTTTCCAACTTCCGAATAACAGTCTTCATTTCTGGCAGGAACTGGTTGATGTAATCGCCATATTTGTTGTAAGTCTAAGTACTTTTCAATCCTTCTGGATTGACCGTCAGAGATGGATTAATCTAATCTGAACAAGTTATATCATTTCTTAATAATGTGTATATTTATTTCATTGGTTAATTATTTTAATAACTTTACAAACATTTCAGGATGTTACTACCATTGGTAAAATTTATTTTTTTTTGATAGTAGGTTTTTTTAGTTTTTATTAGTAATGCTTCTAGTTTTTCAAGTTTCTGTTTTTTATTGGTCTGTTCTAGCATAGATGTGTTCTCAACTAAAGTTTCTGTTTTTTATTGGTCTGTTCTAGCATAGATGTGTTCTCAGCTAAAGTTTCTGTTTTTTATTGGTCTGTTCTAGCATAGATGTGTTCTCAACTAAAGTTTCTGTTTTTTATTGGTCTGTTCTAGCATAGATGTGTTCTCAACTAAAGTTTCTGTTTTTTATTGGTCTGTTCTAGCATAGATGCGTTCTCAACTAAAGTTTCTGTTTTTTATTGGTCTGTTCTAGCATAGATGTGTTCTCAACTAAAGTTTCTGTTTTTTATTGGTCTGTTCTAGCATAGATGTGTTCTCAACTAAAGTTTCTGTTTTTTATTGGTCTGTTCTAGCATAGATGTGTTCTCAACTAAAGTTTCTGTTTTTTATTGGTCTGTTCTAGAATAGATGTGTTCTCAACTAAAGTTTCTGTTTTTTATTGGTCTGTTCTAGCATAGATGTGTTCTCAGCTAAAATCTTCCTAAATTGGTACAAGGGACAGGAATATTGATTAGTGAAATGGTTAAATATAGCACTGTTTTCAGAGCGGTTCGTGGTAGTCAAACCTATATATATGTTTTCTGTTGACTACTGCTGGGTGTTGTCGAAATTTCTGATGCATTTCATCCATTTGTTGACAGTACTTTTCCGTCATAATGGTTTCGCCTGCTTTCAAAAAACTGTAATGGAGGAAACTGGTCACAGACGATGAAACATTCAGCATGACCTTCTTTTGGTGCAACTCTGGTTATAGCAAGTGTCGTTGAGCTTGATCAGTGTCTAACCACTGAGCTGAGCATTGCCCGTTGTCAGAAAGAACCCACTTTTCATCGCAAGTCACACTCGGTTGAGAAATGGGTTGTTCTTGTTGCGTAAAAGAAGGGAAGATCACATTTCATAATGGCGTTTCTTTTTGTTGTTGTTCAATATGTGAGGCATCCATTTATTAAGTGTTTTGTCTTTTCAATCTCTTTCAAGTGGTTTGAAATCATCGTAAACATTACATCTAATTCAGAAGCAAGTTCTCAAACAGTTGTATGTGGATTGGTTTTGATAAGCATAGTGGTTGGCCATTGGATGTTGACAACGATCAATTAAATTGATCATCATTTTCAAGACTCTCGTTGGCGTCACAAAATTTCTTAAACCACCATTGTGTTGTACGTTCAGTAAGTGGTTCCTGAGCCAAACGCTTTGATATTGAGAGCTGTTTCAACAGCTATTCAGTCTAGGTTGATTTAAAATAAGAAAAGTGTGCGAATTTGCTTTTTTTCCATCTTGTTTTGAACGTTCGAAAAAGAAGACATAATTGTTTTAAAACGATTGTAATTTAAACGATTAGATAAAGCGAAAAATGCTCTTTAAAATGATATATAAAGTAAAGGTATTATAACGAAAACTTATATGAAAATACATCATTTGAAATAAAAATTTAAAATTCTGCCAGAACTTTCATGTCCACCTAATATTTTATGTGTTTTATTTGCATTTCTCCCTTTTTTTTCTCATATTTTTCTCATAAAATTTCCTGCTTCTTTTTCTTGGAAACAAAATTTTTATTTCACGATTGTCTTTTTCACTTTTAGATGAGAAATACAAGTTTAATCAATTTAAGCTATTTATCCTGTCATGACTTGCCTGTAGGGTTGATACTCTTTTTAGGAACGAAAGTGGATATTGTTGAACAGATGGATGACTTTGATATAATTTGGAAGGAAGCCACTTTCACTTATATCTAGCTTACTTCTGATTCTGATTAACACTTCATTTCGAAATCAAATTAACACACAGCGAAGAAAGAGGATTACTTAGGCAACATATAATACAACACTTCAGCGTATATATACGTCAGCTTATGCTGACATGGGTTCATAATTAATAACTATCTTTTTACGTCCGATCTTTCCATAATTTAGATACGGATAAAAGACTTAACAAACCTTTGTGGAAAACAGAAAAGTCAGCTCCTATTGTTACTGACAATAAAATTAATTTCATTGGCGAATAATTTTTACCAATAAACTTAAACGGTACAATTAAGAATTAAAAGTTTTCACATAAAAACCCTAGAATTTATTTGGGACAGACTGGATGAACAATTTTAACTTTTGGAATCGTTCAATAAATATATTCTGGCAAAAGTCGAGGACGCGACATTTGAGGATTTAAAAGCTGAATTAAAACAAAACTTTCCTGAAGATACACTAAAATAAAGATCAAATTCGACATAAAAGAAAATGCATAACCCATTGAAAAAAAAAATGTTTCATTCGCGATAGTAGACAAAATAAACAAAAAAGCGTACAGGGTATGACACTATTGGTGTCATGAATGCATGCAGCGAGATGCATATTGCAGTGAGGGGGGGGGGTCACCGGACGGGATAGAGGAAGACACGGCAGAAGAGGGGGTGTTGATGTCTGATTAGGACAGGGCAGAAATGTCTATGGGATTTTAACAAGAAAAGAGAAAAAACAAATAATAATTGTTTTTATCTCATTGTCGTTATATATCTGTTAACATGAAAGGTTGTTTTTAAAACCTCTGTTGAGAGGTATGAAGAGATCCAGAGATTTTTGGCTTATAAAGGCTGACAGCTTAGAATGGGGGTCAAGGAGAGAGGGTCGCCTCCGGGCATTGTTTGACCTGGGGTGACTAATCACTCCTAATTTAATAATAAGTAGAAACCTCAGTGCAAATGGGGGTTGAGGTTTGGGAGAGATAGGTTCAAAAGAGAAGGAGTGGAAATTAGGGGAACAGAGAGAGAGAGAGAGAGAGAGAGAGAGAGGTTTTGAGTGGACAAGACGAAGGGTAAGCTCTAAGAGGAAGAAAGAAAGGGTGTTTGTAACCACTCTCTGAAGGAGAGGTGGAGAAAAGGGGTTGGATTTTTAGAAAAAGGAATTCTAATGAGAGTAGAGTCGTAGCCAGCAAACTGAATGGCTGGTCAAGTGCTTCCGATTTGGGAGCCCTCAGGGCTTGATGTTATGATGCTAACTAGCCTGTGTTAATGGGAAATCTGTGACTTTACTGGTCTGGTCTTACATCTTTTCACTGCTATAGTCAGTCACCTCAATTTAGACAGTATGTTTGTTTGTGGTGAGGACTCTTCATTTTGCAGCAAGCCGCAAGGACCAGCGGAGTGATTGATGTACCCGGAGACTACCTACACAGGGTAGGAGACGATTCGATCGAGAGGCAAAGTGCCCCACCATGAAAACACAGTGGGTGAAGATGATCAACAGGCCAACTTGTGACAGGACAATGTACGATCGAAAGAACACCTGTCATATTGGGTGGAATCCGACGAGGTTAAGGACACCCGGTGTGGTTGGTGCGGTATCGTCTGCATTATACAGAGTACATCAACAGATGAAACCTTACAACAATTCTTTTTCCTTTTGTCTTTTTGAGAATAGGGGTAGTTGTTTTCTACTATTTGATTTGGGTAGTTGAAGGTTCTGTCGTCTATTTCCATTATTTGCAAACGATGAAGAGGTCTATAACAAAGGCCACACTGTTTAATTTCTTCCAGGTCCACGTGATGCTCGAGTTGTTAGTACATGACATAGGCTCCTTTTGTGAGCCCAAGTAGGATGACCAGTGTGGGCTCTTATTTTGGACAGCCTGCAAACACGTTTGGCCTTTTCAAACCATTCAATGACAGATGGGCCAGTGGGAGAGGTGTCGAATTCAGGGATCAACTTCAGGTGGAATTTGTCCATAATGTCGAAATAGCTTGTAATACAAAAAGGAAGAAGAAATAAAGCAAGAAAACAAAGTGACTCAGTAAGACGCAAAAACAGTTTCCAAAGATTCTCTTACATTCATCCATCCATCCACGTTCTCCATGCGACCTACTTTTATGCAATCGAGCAGCGAAATTTTGCACATGAGCAGTAAGATTTTGTGTCACTTTGCAAGATCAATAGTCATAAAAGTTGTGGACGCCGCCTTCTTGATTCTTTCTTCCCACCCCCTCCACCGGCAGCTTGATTCCACATGACAAACACATGCGCGGATGCTTTAACGGTAAGCCCTTTTCTTGGTTTCCGAGTGTATAGAATTACGCTGAATCTGAACACGCCAATCACAGTCTCACATGCTGAAACTATGTTTGTGCAGAAGGTGAAATTGGTTTATGATAAACTCTATCTGAAATAATAAAAATTGTGTAAGACCGAATAAGTACTAAAAAGAAGTTTTAACCTTGGAGAGAAAGTTTTTTAAGTTTTAAAAGGAACACTTCATTTTGAGAATTGGGTACGATCAACAAAACAATTGGTAATATGATTATATCATATAAGGTTCGAAACATACTTATAAACTCCACCAAAACCAGTTACAAAAACGTTGCTAGCAACACATTACCCATAAAGGAATGCCGACTGGCATCATTTTTTGAGACATTTGATCTCGACCCACGCCAACCAACACCAGAACTTGGGGGAGATTCACCCATACACAATATATGAACGCTAACGATATAAATATAGTAAAAGTCATCATCATCATCATGCAGTCCGTCAATCTTGACGATGACTAGTTGGAGCCTTAGTGCTTTATCCCTCATTGTTGGAGTAGTCTCACTTCATCGCCACAGGACTTCCCACCTTGGCTCCAAACTTGCTTGCGCAGTTTAGGTGCAGTATCTGTTGCACATCAGATAGACACCCTCTAAACCAACAATGCTCATGTCCAGTGGAGTGAACTTGCAATGACTGGCAGTAGAGGAGGCTGCAGCTTCTGGGTGAAAGTAATCTCAGTGAGGTAAACAGTCACCTTATCGTGTCCGCTACTACACCTTTTCTTTCTGGATGAGGTTCCATAGCCTTTTAAAGAAAGCTGCAAGACAGCAGTAGGATTTGAAGTCATAGTTCCCATCTCTTAGCTTTTTGCTGTGATAAGGCCCACAAGGCAGTGGTTTATGATTTTGGGGTTGGTTCCCCTAGTCTTCGCCTAACCAAGACACCCACAAGCCAGTAGGGTAGAGGTTGGTAGTGTGCCAGGGCATGTCCACACCTCGGTGGGCCATAACGCACTACCTCTGGGGTCCCCTACTACTCCGAGATCTCCTACAAGTTTAGCCTGGGGCCGCAAGGCACCCAGTTACTGTGTGTGGCTAATGTGGAGGCACTGTAGGAATCTTGATGATCGAAAAGGCTATGTACTGGCAGGGAAGACTTATGCATAGCTGCTCCATTTTCACCATGAGGTTAGTCATTAGTTATAGTATCATTCATAGTACACCACAGTTACATTAAGTACTACAACAGTCGTTCTCTATGTATTCTGTCTTATAAATACAAATATTTTTTGTAAACTATATCCATGTCCGAGTTGTGACCTTTCCAGAACGAAACAAAAACTTCACTTAAAATATATTAAGTTGATGCAAAAATAATGTCGGCTTTTGACAGAAAGTTGAACATCAAAAAACGACATTATTTTTGCACCAACCGTAATATATTGAAATGTAACACCAATTTTTGGACATGTATATATATATGTATATATATATATATATATATATATATATATGTGCATATATGTATATATGTATGTATATATATGTGCATATATATATATGTGCATATATATATGTATATATATATGTGTATATATATATGTATATATATATGTGTATATATATATGTATATATATATGTATATATGTGTATATATATATGTATATATATGTATATATATGTATATATATATATGTATATATATATGTAAATATATATATGTATGTATATATATATATATGTATATATATATATATATGTATATAAATAGCTAATAAAAAACCTAGATTCCAGTAAAGCAACTGGCCCTGATGGCATCCCAATTATAGTGTTAAAAAAGCTTCAACCAGAACTTGCTCCCATACTTACGAAACTATTTAAGCGTTGCCTTAAGGAGAAGTGCTTTC